>NW_022436984.1:1172488-1179965 GCF_009761245.1 Sapajus apella
AAAGAAAGAAAGAAAGAAAGAAAGAAAGAAAGAAAGAAAGAAAGAAAATAAATTTTAGACCTTAACCAGTCTAAAATGAGACAAACAGGAGATAAAAAGAGGTATGGAAAAGGACAAAAAGAAGGCATCGAGTGTTCTACCTATATGACACCAGTCATCCTAGACTAGCACAGAAGCCTGCCTCTCTTGTTTTCTCTGGCTCCTCCCAGATATTCCAACTACTGGGTATGTGTGATGTGGTAGGATAGGAGAGATCTGATCTGTAACCTGAGAAAAAAAGGAACTGTGAAAGGCTTATAACAGAGAATCAGTACAGAAGGAGATGACATTAGAATTGCCCCTCCTATCAGGGATCTTCCAGCCATAGGGATCTCCATATTATGACCTGGGGAATTCCCAGGGATACTATCATGAGCCCATATTCCAAGGGTCTAATATAATGTCAGGAATCTGAAAAAGGATGGTCCTGGGGGCTGGTCCATAAGTGTAAGCTTCATTTGCCAATTCTATCACAGAGATTAAGGGTGGCAGACACAGAAAACAAGTAGCCTTCAGAGTCTCCTCGTGGCTCTAATTAATCAACTCAACACCACATCTGAGGGCCCCTAGTGTCCAACATACCCTAATAGTGAACATGGTGACTCTCTCAGGTGCCTCAATGTTGTACCACACACACAGGCTGTTGCGGTTCTGAGCTACCAGCACATCACTTCCAGGGACCCACTGCACGTAGGAGCAGAAGTTGAGGATCATTATCTTAGAGCAGCTCTCAATATCATACAGATGCAACTGAAGAAAGAAGAGGCAGATAGCACAATTAGAAGAGAATGTGGGGTTGTCTCTTGCTTTTGACCATTTCCCTAATGGTGAGATGTGGTGAGCTAACCCACCACTCAGGTTCATGCAACATTTCAAAGCTTACTGACCTGCTGTCTGCTGAGGTGGTATATCCTAACTCTGGTCAAGTAAGAGATGACCCATAGAACAAAGATCTACATCCCAGGAATTTTAAGTTAGGTGAAGGTCAGACTTTCCTTCTTGGAAGAACTCTGGGCCAGAGTTACCAGCTTAGATTACAAATGGCAGGCCACTAGAAATATTAAATGATCCGGAAGTTTGTGATGTGGCTTTCACTGACATGAAAAATCACCAGGTTGTCTCTTTGACCTGAGGTTGAACACTGGTGCTACTATACTGGGATGAGAATCAGTGAGGGATGAAGAGGCTGTCCTCCAGCCAGTTCACGCCATTAGGTCAGTGTGGCTAAAAACCACTGGACAGCAGGTCTAGGTGAAGGTCAGCTAGGCATGAGGAGGAGGAATGCAGGGTTAAGGAAGTTTCATGAGGGCACGGACTGAATAGTTAGAGAGACCAACTCCCAAACTTCCCTAGACTTTGTTGCCATAATACAATTGCCTCTGAGGTAATATAGGATTGCCAGGTGCGGTGGCTCATGCCTGTAATCTCAGCACTTTGGAAGGCTGAGGCAGGCAGATCACCTGTGGTCAGGAGTTCAAGCCCGGCCTGGCCAACATGGTGAAATCCTGTCTCTACTAAAAATACAAAAATTAGCTAGGTGTGGTGGCACGCGCCTAGAGTCCCAGCTAGTGGGGAGGCTGAAGCAGGAGAATCGCTTGAACCTGGGAGGCAGAGGTTGCAGTGAGCTGCGATCTTACCACTGCACTCTATCCTGGGTGACAGAGTAAGACTCTGTCTCTAAAAAAAAAAAGAGGTAATAATGGATGGGTTTTGGTATCAGGTACAGAGAATGTTGATTCTTCTGTGCCTTCTGCTATGCTGATGACACAGCAAAGAAATTATGCCCCATTCTGCCTGCCTCAGTCCCTGGTGGCAGCTTGTCTCACACCCTCTATGGGCCAGCCAATGCCCAAGGCCTTAGTAACTCTTCTCACACGAAGTTTCCGGTCCCTGAAGAGGAGCTTATGTCCAGTCTCATTAAGTTCCAGCCAATCCACGCGGCTCTCATGGCTGACGGTGCCAATGTTGTAGCCACCAATCAGATCTACTATAGAATAAAAGAGACAGGTTAACATGAGAGATTGCACAGATGTACATAGTGTGGCCAACATACGTAATTTTGCTAGGATTCCTAGGGAGCTGGGTCTCTTTTAGAATTGTACAGGTTTTATTTAACTATGTTGTAACTCAAAAGGTCCAGACCTACTAAGAAATCTCTGGGACTTAGCGTTACCTCAGAGCAGATTAGAACTATTGATGAAGTGGCTGCTACTACTCACAGAATCCCCTCTAAGGCAGCACAGAGCACATTAAAGATAAGCCTGATACAACACAGCAGTGAAACAAGGCTGCTGAATCAATTACCTTGATGATCATATGCCCCAAGAAGCTACCTGCATATCTGAATGCCTATAGTGTAAGAGCACTACAGGGTGGATAGTGGGGAAGGCATGCAGACAAACTTCTGACTAAAGTTAGGCGAGTAACTGCAAAGGATGAATATTTTAGTTTGGTTTGAATCTTGTAGAAAATATAAGAAACTATCACATTTAGAGTAGACCGATTAGGGTTGGCTGGGATGCTTTCAGGAAGTCTCCTGATCAAAGCCCATTTATAAATTTTAGTGATATCTATTATTAATGAACAACATGCCTCACTTTGTTATATATGTGCTTAAGCTAATAACCAAATGTCCACGGTGTCTACAATTGCGAAGACCAATTTAAAAAACAATCTTCCTTTAAGTAAAAAAGTAGTATCAGCTGGGCATGGCGGCCCAAGCCTGTAATCTCAGCATTCTGGGAGGCCGAAGTGGGCGGATCACCTGAGATCAGGAGTTGGAGACCAGCCTGGCCAACATGGTGAAACCCTGTCTCTATCAAAAATACAAAAAAAAAAAAAAAAATTAGCTTGGTGTGGTGGTGAGCGCCTGTGGTCCCAGCTACTTGGGAGGCTGGGGCAAGAGAATTGTTTGAACCCAGGAGGCGGAGGTTGCAATGAGCCAAGATCATGCCACTGCACTCCAGCCTGGGTGACAGAGTGAGACTCTCAGGAAAAAAAAAAAGTAAAATGATAAAGCCATATTTTAATGCCCCAATTATAAGTGGAATCAGAGTTCTAGAGTGGCAAGGACCCTAATTCCTGAGAACCCTGAAATTATACACAAAATTATGTGTGTACAGTATATATTTTTCTCTGAGAAGGTCTACGATTTTAGATACTCCTGGTAACCCAAAAAAGTTAAGAGAAGAACTCTGTCTTTTTTTTCCAAGATGGAGTTTCATTCTTGTTGCCCAGGCTGGAGTGCAGTAGCACAATCTCGGCTCACTGCAACCTCCACTTTCTGGGTTCAAGTGATTCTCCTGCCTCAACCTCCCGAGTAGCTGGGATTATAGGCATCTGCCACCACACCTGGCTAATCTTTGTTTTTGTTTTTTGTTTTTTTTTTTGAGACAGAGTCTCACTCTGTCACCAGGCCGGAATTCAGTGGTGCGATCTCGGCTCACTGCAATCTCTGCCTCCCAGGTTCAAAGGATTCTCCTGCCTCAGCCTCTCAGCCTCCCGAGTAGCTGGGATTACAGGCATGCGCCACCATGGCCAGCTAATTTTTGTATTTTTAGTAGAGACGGGGTTTCACCGTGTTGGCCAGGATGGTCTCAACCTTTTGACCTCATGATCTGCCTGTGATCCCCCTTGGCCTCCCAATGTGCTGGGATTACAGGCATGAGCCACTGCGCCTGGCCCATCTTTGTATTTTTAGCAGAGACAGGGATTCACCAAGTTGGTCAGGCTGATCTTGAACTCCTGACCTCAGGTGATCCGCCCACCTTGGCCTCCCAAAGCACTGGGATTATAGGCATGAGCCACCATGCACGGCCTTGAACTCTGTCATTTTACATACATGAAAGTGAGACCTAAGAGTGAAGTTGCGTTTCCAAGTTCTCACAACTCATTATTGCTGCTGGAATCTTAGGCCTCTTGTTCTACATTATTGTTTTCATTATAGATCCCTACATTTCTGAGCTCAGAAACCTGATGTGAAATATAATATTCATGAAATGTACAAGTATTTTAAGAATAGCTCATATGTATATAAAAACTTGATTTATGACAGAGATTACATTACAAATTAGTGGGTGAAGAATTGACTTTCAACAATTGGTTAAACATATGGAAAATAAAATAAAATTAGATCCCTACCCACATTATACATAAAAACAAATTCCATGTGAAAAGCAAAATTTTAAAAATGTTAAAATACAGGAGGGAATAGGAAAGAATTTCTTAAATAAAACCTGAAAAATCAAAAACTTTTTTTTTTTTTTTTTTTTAGAGACGGAGTTGCACTCTCATCACCCAGGATGGTGTGCAGTCGCACAATCTCGGCTCACTGCAACCTATGCCTCCTGGGTTCAAGCGATTCTTCTGCCTCAGCCTCCCAAGTAGCTGGGATTACAGGCACCTTCCACCATGCCCAGCTAATTTTTGTATTTTTAGTAGAGACAGGGTTTCACCATGTTGGCCAGGCTGGTCTCGAACTCCTGAGATGACCTGCCCGCCTTGGCCTCCCAAAGTGCTCAGATTATAGGCGTAAGCCACCATGCCTGGCCTCAAACTATTTTTTTAAGTGATAAAATAGACTGTATTAAAGTGAAAATGTCTGAACAGTAAAAGATGCCCAAAAGGAGAGAAAAGATAAGCCACAAGTTGAGGCAAAAATACCTGCAATGCAAATAGCCACCAAAGTCTATACAAGCATATGGAAATAACTCCTTCAAATCAATCAGGAAGATACACTCTGATTTTAAAAATGGGTAAGAGATAGGAACTATAAATTTACAGAAGAAAAAATACAAATGGTCAATGTTATATACAAAATTAATATATTAGATTTAATATATATCATGTTTAAACCAAATTATGAAGTCAGGCAATTTCAAAGTATTACAGAAGATGTCGGACAATAGAAACTCTAACTGCTGGTGAGTAGAAGAGTATAAATTGGTATAACTTCTTTGGAGAACAATTTGGAAATATTTAGTGAAGTTGAAGACCCAGCTCCTCTATGATTTAGCAATTCCATTCTAGGTATGGAACTTAGAGAACTGAATCATTGTAATAGTGAAAAATCAGCAACTTAAATGCCCATCAACAAGAGAAAAGATATAAAATGATTCAAGGTAAATATAACAAAATGTCAGGATTTGACAGAACTGGGTATGGATAAACAAGTGATAATATGTTTTTTTGCTTTTTGGAGACGGAGTCTTGCTCTTTCACCAGACTGGAGTGCAGTGGCACAATCTTGAATCACTGCAACCTCTGCCTCCTAAGTTCAAGCGATTCTTCTGCCTCAGCCTCCTGAGTAGCTGGGACCACAGGTGCGTGCCACCATGCCCGGCTAATTTTTGTATTTTTAGTAGAGACGGGGTTTCACCATGTTGGCCAGGATGGTCTCGATAGCTTGACCTCATGATCTGCTCACCTCGGCCTCCCAAAGTGCTGGGATTCCAGGTGTGAGCCACTGCACCCAGACTGCTTTTTTTTTTTTTTTTAAGACTCAGTCTCTCTCTTGTCCGCCAGGCTAGAGTGCAATGGCGTGATCTCAGCTCACTGCAACCTCCGTCTCCCAGGTTCAAGTGATTCTCCTGCCTCAGCCTCCCAAGTAGCTGGGATTACAGGCACCTGCCAGCACACCTGGCTAATTTTTGTATTTTTAGTAGAGATGGGGTTTCATCATGTTGGCCAGGCTGTTCTTGAACTCCTGACCTCAGGTGATCCGCCAGCCTCAGCATCCCAAAGTGCTGGGATTACAGGTGTGAGCCACTGCATGCCGCCAATAATATCTTTTTTTTTTTTTTTTTTTTGAGACGGAGTCTCGATATGTTGCCAGGTGCCAGGCTGGAGCGCAGTGGCGCGATCTCGGCTCACTGCAACCTCCGCCTCCTGGGTTCAAGCAATTCTCCTGCCTCAGCCTCCCGAGTAGCTGGGACTATAGGCGCACACCATCATGCCCAGCTAATTTTTGTATTTTTAGTAGAAACGGGGTTTCACCATGTTGGCCAGGATGGTCTCAATCTCTTGACGTCATGATCCACCCGCCTCGGCCTCCCAAAGTGCTGGGATTACAGGCGTGAGCCACTGCGCCCAGCCGATAGTATCTTTTTTTAAAAAAAAATTGATTTTATTAATGGCATAAATCATTGATACTGTAGTAAAAAAAAATTGATTTTAAGTGGAAAGCTTCATAAATGTGTGTCATCCTTGCATGGGGCTGTGCTAATGTTCTCTGTGTCATTCCAATTTTAATATATGTGCTGCCAAAGAAAGCAAAATTTCATTATTATTAATAGCTAACACTTATTAAGTGCTTACCATGTACTGGGCACAATAAATGTATTTCATATGAAGTAGGTACTATTTTTATCCCTATTTTTTGGATGAGGAAATTGGGATATAGAAAGATGAAGTAACTTCCTAAGATCACACAGGTAGAGAAGTGGGATGGTTTGACTCCAGAGCCCCATTCTTTTTTTATTTTAATTTAATTTTTAAAAATAAAGACAGGGTCTCACTATGTTGCCTAGGCTTGTCGCAAACTCCTGAGCTCAAGCAACCCTCCTGTCTCAGCCTCCGGAAGCACTGGGATTACAGGCATGAGCCACTGTGCCTGGCCCAGAGCCCCATTTTCAACAGCTACATCGTATAGGTAATGCTATTCTCTATACTACTTTTATGCTTGAAACATTTCACGATAAAAATATCAACATATAAGATTTATAAATGTGAATATTTGTGAAATGAAAATAAAGTTTCTATCATTATTAGTTACTAATGATAAACTAACAAAAAATAAGACCTCTTCCAGTTCTAACAGTTTATGATTCTATGAAACCTAAACAGGAAAATTCATAAATTTAACAGGTCTTCTCTACTGCTCACAATTTGCCAACCCTAAGATACATGTCTAGAGAATATTAATAATTATATGGACCTTTGGATTTTTTTGTTTTTTTTTTTGTCTTTAAGAGAGAAGGTCTTACTCCATCATCTAGGCTGGAGTGCAATGGCACATTCACTGCAGCCTTGAACCACTGGGCTCAAATGATTCTCTTGCCTTGTCCTTCCAAAATGCTGGGATTACAAGCATGAGCAACTGTGCCTGGCCTGTACCTATGTATTTATATCTAGGTATCTAGGTACAGATGCACACATATTGATTTAAACATTTCATATATCCACTGTACGTGTGGGGTTACTATTTACCTGGTGCTTCTCAGATTCCCGCATTCCCCGTAGAACACAATCCTGTGGTATAAAAGTGTGATATAAACATCTATTTTGTTATTAAAATTATGAGAGAGTCTCACTCACCTATAGCAACAGTCTTAATATCAACAAGATAAGCCAATTTCTTATTATCTTCTGTTCCTTGTTGACACCTCTCATTAATACGAACACTGAAACATGAAGGGTGAGGTAAGGCAAAATGGGCTTA
>NW_022436984.1:1209965-1212847 GCF_009761245.1 Sapajus apella
GTGTGTGTGTGTGTGTAACAATAGTTTGCCCTGTGCGTGTGTGTGTGTGTGTGTGTGTGTAACAATAGTTTGCCCGTTCAATCTCCTATCTAGGAATACAAAACCGTCGTCCCAGGCTCACCTATACTTTCCGTGGTCCAGCCCTGGAATCAGTCATTTTTCTGAGGAGCCCTGGTTCTTGTTAGTGGGGTCTAGTATTTAGAAACCTAAATGCTAAGAATGTTCACTACTACTGCTATGACTTTGCCTCTGAGCCCTATCAGTAGAAAGAACTAGGGTGTGTGTATGTGTGTGTTTATGTATATACACACACATGTGTATACACATATGCCTATGTATATTTGTTTACATACAGATGAATATGTGTGTACACATATATACACATACATTTATATATACCTATATATACAATATACATATTCCCACACTTCTTCCCCTTTTCCTTCGTGATAATGTTGATTTCCAACATCATCAATATATTTGCTGTCTCATTCCATTTCCATTCATTCCTGTAGGGAATGTATTTAATTAGTTACTGGTTTATCCTCCTATGTTTCTTTTCGGGAAAAAAAAGTGTATATATATATATATACACACACACACACACACACACACACACACACACACACAGTTTGCACTTCTTTCTTACACAAAGGCAGTATACTATACTCTTGTGCTTTAAGGCGATATTCTGAAAATCATTCTATATTGGCTTATAGACTCTTCCTCATTAATGTTTACCTTTGTGTATTTCCACATATATAATAGTTTACTCAGTCAATCTCCTATGTAGGACATTTAGGTTTCCCATATTTTGCTGTTATCAATCATGATGTAATGAATGTGCATGTATTTTTGTAATGTTAGAAGTGTATCTTTGGGGTAAATTTCTAGAAATATTAGAGCTGGGTCAAAGGGTACATACATATGCCATTTTTTAGATATTGTAACATTTCCTTCCATTGGGTTTACTATTTTGCTTTCCATATCAGCAATATACAAGAATGCTGCTCTTCTACAGCCTCTTTGAGAGTTCTGTGAAGCTTTTGGATTTTGCCAATCTGATAGATTAGAAATGCCACTGTGTAGTATTTATTTATTTATTACTATTATTATTATTATTATTGTGATGGAGTCTTGCTCTGTCATCCAGGCTGGAGTGCAGTGGTGTGATCGCAGCTTACTGCAACCTCTGCCTTCCAGGTTCAAGCAATTCTCTTGCCTCAGTCTCCCAAGTAGATGGGATTGCAGGTAACTGCCACCATGCCAGGTTAATTTTTGTAATTTTAGTGGAGACAGGGTTTCACCATGTTGGCCAGGCTGGTCTCGAACTCCTGATCTCAGGTGATCTGCCCATGTTGGCTTCTCAAAGTGCTGAGATTACAGATGTGAGCCACCACACCCGGCCTTCTTTTATTATTTTTTTGAGACAGGGGCTCACTTGTCAAGGACTCTGGAGTGCCGTGGTGTGATCATAGCTCACTGCAGCCTTGACTTCTTGGGCTCTGGTTATCCTCCCACCTCAGCCTCCCGAGCATCTGGGACTACAGGCGCTTGCCACCATGCCCAGCTAATTTTTATATTTTTGGTAGAGACAGGGTTTTGCCATGTTGCCCAGGCTGGTCTTGAACGCCTTAGTTCAGTGATCCATGCACTGTGGCCTCCCAAAGTGCAGGGATTAGGGGCATGAGCCACCATGCTCGGCCTACTTTTCATTTATATTTCTCTTATTATGCATGAAGTTGAACATCTTTCACATGTTTAAGGGTCTTCAGTAAATCTTTTTTTTCCTTTGTGGAGTATTTGTTCATGTATTTTATTCCTCTTTCAAACAAGCTTTTGGTCTTTTTGATCTCTTGATTTTGACTTCTTTAAATTAACAATCCAATAGCTTTTTACTTCTGATCTCTGTTGTAAATATTTTCTGTTAATTAATTAATTAATTAATTAATTTTTCTCTCTCTTGGTTTTAACCATGCAAAAGTGCTTTAGTTTTTCTGACGTTGAACTTATCAATCTTTCTTTTATTGAATTTGGATCTTGAGGCACATAATGGTTTTTTTTTTTTTTGAGACAGAGTCTTGCTGTCTCGCCCAGGCTGGAGTGCAGTGGCATAATCTCGGCTCCTTGGTTCAAGTGATTCTCCTGCCTCAGTCTCCCAAGTAACTGGGATTACAGACATGTGCCACCATGCCCAGCTAATTTTTGTATTTTCAGCTGAGACACAGTTTCACCGTGTTGACCAGGCTGATCTTGAACTCCTGACCTCAAGTGATCCACCCTCCTCAGCCTCCCCAAGTGCTGGGATTACAGGCATGAGCTACTGTGCCTGGCCCAGAAAGCTTTTTCTAACACCTAAATTGTAAAGGAATTCCACTCATATTTTCTGCTAGTAAATATTATTTCTTTTCTTTTTTTTTTTTTAACACTTAGATGTTTAATTTATTGGGAGTTTATTCTTGTGTACAGGTTAAGGCATGAATCCACCTACATATTTTTCCTAATGATTATCCAATTGTCCATATGTATGTGTGTGTGTATGCATTTTTTTTTCCTTTTTTGAGACAGAATCTCACTCTGTCACCCAGGCTGGAGTGCAGTGATGTGATCAGATTCCCTGCAACCTCAAACTCCTGGGCTGAAGAAATCATCCTGCTTCAGCCTCCCAAGTAGCTAGGACTACAGGAACATGCCACCATGCCTGGCTAATTAAAAAACATTTTTTTGTGTGTGTGGAGACAGGGTCCTGCTATGTGTTGCACAGGCTGGTTTCAAATCCCTGGCCTCAAGCAATCCTCCTACCTCCCAAAGAACTGGGATTACAGGCATGAGCCACCATGCCTGGCTCCAATATAATTTTTTTTTTTTTTTTTTTTTTTTTT
>NW_022436984.1:1212947-1252189 GCF_009761245.1 Sapajus apella
CAATTCTCCTGCCTCAGCTTCCTGAGTAGCTGGGATTACAGGCACGCACCACCATGCCCAGCTAATTTTTTGTATTTTTAATAGAGACGGGGTTTCACCATGTTGACCAGGATGGTCTCGATCTCTTGACCTCGTGATCCACCCGCCTCGGCCTCCCAAAGTGCTGGGATTACAGGCTTGAGCCACCGCACCCGGCCACCAATATAATTTTTTAACGTCCATCTTTTCCTGAGTGATTTAGGCTGCTACCTGTGTCATATACTCAATTTCTATGTGCATAGATCTATTTCTGGACCTTCTATTCTGTTCCATTTGTTTGTCTATTGATGTGCTGGTACCATATGTTTTAATTATAGAGGCATTATGGTATGTTTAGTATCCAATAGAGTTAGTTCTTCATTCTTCTTTTTTTTTCTTTTTTTTTTTTTTTTTTTTTGAGACGGAGTCTCATTCTGTCACCCAAGTTTGAGTGCAATGAAGTGATCTCAGCTCACTGCAACCTTCACCCCCTGGCTTCAACCGATTCTTCTGCCTCAGCCTCCCGAGTAGCTGAGATTACAGGCACGCGTCACCATACCAGGCAAATTTTCTTTTGTATTTTTAGTAGAGGCGGGTGTGAGACACCATGCCTGGCCTATTCTTCTTTTTAAGGATTTCCTGGCTATAATTCCTGGCCAATTTTTTCCATATGTACTTTAAAATGAACATGTCTCACTCCAAATTATGTAAAATTTAAAATATTTTTGTGTTAATGATGTTAATGTTAGTGGTATAAATGGTGTGTGGTATAACCCGTATCTAACTGATCTCTCTCCTAAAGTACAGTCTGACATACATTCTATAGCATCAGTACTGCATACTTACTGGCGAGTTTCATGCTGAAATTGGTCAAATACCTGTTCTTACACTCAGTGTCCTGGTAATTCACTTGTTAAAATGTTTTCAGCATACCCTCTTCCAGGGTTTTGTGTGACCAGCTATTTCTAGAGTTACAGAATAAAGAGGTAAAATTAGCAGTAATCTTTTTCCTCAGCCTGGCTAGGACCAAGTGTATTAGCCCATTTTCATACTGCTCTAAAGAACTGCCCGAGACTGGGTTATTTATTTGTTTATTTATTTTTTTGAGACAGAGTCTCACTCTGTTGCCCAGGCTGGAGTGCAGTGGTGTGATTTCAGCTCACTACAACCTCCGCCTCCCAGGTTCAAGCAATTCTCTTGCCTCAGCCTCCCAAGTAGCTGGGATTACAGGCACCCACTCCGCACCTGACTAATTTTTGTATTCTTAGTAGTAGAGACAGGGTTTCACCATGTTGGCCAGGCTGGTGTCAAACTCTTGACCTCATGATCTGCCTGCTTCGGCCTCCCGAAGTGCTGGGGTTACAGGTGTGAGCCACCGTGCCCGGCAAGACTGGATAATTTATAAGGAAAAGAGGTTTAAGTGGCCCACTACTCAGCATGGCTGGGGAGGCCTCAGGAAACTTATGATCATGACAGAGGGTGAAGGGGAAGCAAGACATCTTCTTCACAAGGCGGCAGAAAGGAGAGTGCTGAGTGAAGGGAGAAGAGCCCCTTATAAAACCATCAGATCTCATGAGAACTCACTCACTATCACAAGAAGAGCATGGCCCATGCCCCCCACTCCATGATTCAATTACCTCCACCTGGTCTCTCCTTTGACACATAGGGATTTTGGGGATTACAATTCAAGATGAGATTTGGGTGAGGACACAAAGCCTAACCATATCACCAGTTAATTAATCCCCTCAACACCTTTACGGGGCCCTTGTTTCCCTGCTAATGTGCCAATAGGTGTTATAAGTGCCTAAGTGGACAAGCTATAAGGGCCAAAAACAGGTGGCAGTTTTATGCCCACGATATCACGTTTGTACAACTTTTTAGTTTTCAACATGCCTTCACATAGGTTCTCTCATTCATCCAGGAGATATTTGTGGCAAAGTAGGAAAGGCCCTCATCATTGAATCAGAACACCTGGATTTAGGTCCTCTTCTGCATCTCATTTTCATATGAGCTTTTCCAAGTTAGTTTACTTCTGACCTCTAGTTTCCTCATATGTAGAAAAGAGGATAGATAAACCTATTCTGTAGCGTTGTTACAAAAATTAAATAGGATTCATTTTTCAGCAAACATTTTTTTTCCCCCTGAGACACAGTCTCACTCTGTCGCCCAGGCTGGAGTGCAGTGGCACAATCTTAGCTCACTGCAACCTCTACCTCCCAGGTTCAAGAGATTCTTGTGCCTCAGCCCCCCACCCCTGCCCAGTAGCTGGGACTACAGATGTGTGCCACCACTCCCAGCTACTTTTTGTATTTTTAGTAGAGACAGGATTTCATCATGTTGGCTAGGCTTATTGAGAACTCCTGACCTCAGGTGATCTGCCCACCTCGGCCTCCCAAAGTGGTGGGATTACAGGCATGAGCCACTGTGCCCGGCCTCAACAAACGTATTGATCAGCCACCATGTGTCAGTCATGGTCTAAAGGACTGGGACCCTGGAGCAGAATAAGACACCATCTCTGCCCTCTCAAGAAGCCTGTGGTTTAGTGGAATGAATCCCACTCCTTCTGTCTGATACCTGGGGAGAAAAAGGAAAGTTTCAGCAGGATCAAAATTCTACTGTGGAAAGACTCAGAGACCGTATCTGTCTACATAGGGATCAAAACCACAAATAGGTGAAGCGATCAGGTTTGCCTGAGACAGTCCTAGTTTATATCTACTGTCCTAACATTTAAACCCTGGGCTGTTCAAACAAATTATGTCTGCATTTTGGTCCCTGGTTCTGGACAGTTGGTTTCCTGTGTGATAACAGGGCCCTGTTCGCTCTGCTGCTCTTCCATCCTCTAATTTTTGACCCCCAGTGTGTCTGCCCTTTTCAGAAGTTCCAACGTGAGCTCAGCACCAAATGGGTGCTGAATACAGTGAGTACGGGTGCTCACGTGCTTCTTGGTAAGATCCTGCAAAACCACATGTTGGACCTCCGAATTAGCAACTCCAAGCTCTTCTGGCGGGCACTGGCCATGCTGCAGGTAGGGATCTGAAGGGGCAGGGCTGGGTGGGGCCTGGCCTCAATGCTTAGGCTGCCAGAGGGGGGCATTTTGCAGAGGAAGGATACAGGCTGCCTTTCCTCCTGTGCGCTGTTCTTCCTATTAGGTGCATCTTCGCCTTAAGAAGTGTGTGTGTCCTGAAATACCATGGGGTAGGGGGAAGAAAGAAGTGTGTGTGCATGCATGGGTGTGTGTTTGTGAAACTGTAATTATTAGGCAAGGCTCTTTCAGTTACAAACATGTGATGGAAAACCAGTTCATACTGGTTTAAGCTAAACAAGCAAAATGACAGCTGATATAACTGAACAGTCTTAGGGCAGTTGAATCCATGTGTTCCAGAACTCTCTACCCTTAATTCTGCTTTCCTCTGTATTGCTCTCATTCTTTTTTTTTTTTTTTTTTTGAGATGGGGTCTTGCTCAGTTGCCCAGGCTGGAGTGCAGTGGTGTGATCTCAGCTCAGTGCAACCTCTGCCTCCGAGGTTCAAGTGATTCTTCTGCCTCAGCCTCCTGAGTAGCTGGGATTACAGGCACCTACCATCATGCCCAGCTAATTTTCATATATTTTAGCAGAGACAGGGTTTTGCCATGTTGGCCAGGCTGGTCTCGAACTCCTGACTTCAGGTGATCCACCCACCTCGGCCTCCCAAAGTGCTGGGATTACAGGTGTGAGTCACCACACCTGGTGTTGCTCTCATTCTTAGCCAAGTTTTCTCCATTAAGTGGCAAAGTGGCCACCAGTAGTGCCTGCCTGACATCCTACTAACTTAGCAACACTAGTGGGCAAAGAACTTGCCTATTCTGTGGTTCTTGGAAATGCCTGGTCAGGGGCTCTGGCTTGGGTCACGTGCATGTCCCTGAAGCAATCACTGTTCTCCCGGGGAAGGGGTGCTCTGCCCAGTCTGGTTCATGTGCTTTCCCTTCAGGATGGTGGTGGAAGAAGGGCTGGGAGGTGAGCCTCAATCCAACCTCATTATCTGAGCATGGGGGAGCGATAGATTCCCAGAGGAAAACCAAGGTGCTGTTACCAGAAGGAGTGGATGCTGACCAGACAGCACAACAGGTGGTCGTGAAAATGGGGTTGCCAGAGTCAGCAAATAAAAATACAGGACACCCAGTTAAATTTGAATTTCAGATAAATAAGGAATAATTTTTTTCATCAAATATGCCTTATGAAATTTGAGACTTTTGAATTTTTTTTATTATATATCTGGATGTCCTGTATTTTTTTTTTTTTTTTTTTTTGTGACGGAGTTTCACTCATGTTACCCAGGCTGGAGTGCAATGGCGCGATCTTGGCTCACCGCAACCTCCGCCTCCTGGGTTCAGGCAATTCTCCTGCCTCAGCCTCCTGAGTAGCTGGGATTACAGGCACGCGCCACCATGCCCAGCTAATTTTTTGTATTTTTAGTAGAGACGGGGTTTCACCATGTTGACCAGGATGGTCTCGATCTCTTGACCTCGTGATCCACCCGCCTCGGCCTCCCAAAGTGCTGGGATTACAGGCTTGAGCCACCGCGCCCGGCCAATGTCCTGTATTTTTATTCACAAAGTCTGACAATCTTATGTGAAAGGAATCAATCAAAACATTTAATGAGCACCCACCAGGTCCCCAAAATAATTATGGTCTTTACTGATGTCCAGTGGAGGTACAAAGAAGGTGGGGCCGGTATGCATTACAGCAAAAAGAAGGCCTCAGGGAGGAGGTGGTATTTGAGCTAGGCCTGTTGGTTATGACGTGGATAGATGGACAGAAGGGCATTCCTGTGAGGGCATTCACCAAGTCCCAGAAGGGGGACTGGGCATGATATGTGAGGGACACAGGTCTGACCAGAGTGGAGAGTCATTTTAGAGCATAGTGAGGGATTATGAAGATGTAGGAAGGGGAGGGATGTGGAAGCTTAAAGTCAGACAAGAGGCCGGGCGCGGTGGCTCACGCCTGTAATCCCAGCACTTTGGGAGGCTAAGGTGGGTGGATCACGAGGTCAAGAGAACGAGACCATCCTGGCCAACATGATGAAATCCCATCTCTACTAAAAATACAAAAATTAGCAGGGTGTGGTGGCATGTGCCTGTAATCCCAGCTACTCGGGAGGCTGAGGCAGGAGAATTGCTTGAACCTGGGAGGCGGAGGTTGCAGCGAGCTGAGATTGCATGGTTTCACTCCATCCTGGGCAACAGAGCAAGACTCTTCCTAAAAAAAAAAAAAAAAAAAAAACTAGACAGGAATGTGGACTTGCCACATGCAGCTAGACATGTGCTGTCCGAAGTACTGGCCACCAGCCACATGTGGCTACTGAGCACTTGAAATATGGCTAGTGTGACTGAGGAACTGAATTTCTAATTTTATGTAAAAACCAAAGCTGTATAATTTTAAAATTAAAAGTAACTTTAACATTTTAGTAGAACTACGTTCCACTTTTTAGCATTGCAAATCTAGCACCTAAATTGAGGCGTGTCGGTTGGGCCCAGTGGCTCACGCCTGCAATCCCAACATTCTGGGAGGCTGAAGAGGATTACTTAAGGTCAGCAGTTCGAGACCAGCCTGGTCAACATGGTGAAACCCCATCTCTACTAAAAATAAAAATAAAAAAATAAATTAGCTGGGCATGGTGGCATATGCTAATATTCCTATCTACTGGAGAGGCTGAGGCAGGAGAATCGCTTGAACCTGGGAGGTGGAGGGTGCAGAGAGCCAAAATAGCATCACCACATTCCAGCCTAGGTGACAGAGTGAGACTCTGTTTCAAAAAAATAAAAATAAAAATAAAGCCACAAAAAACCAAATCGACGTGTGCTATAATTGTAAAATACACACTGGATTTCAAAATGCAAAATAAAAATATAGAAAAATGCTGCAAAATATCTCACTAATAATGTTTCATATTGTTTACATTTGGTTATATATTGAGTTAAATAAAATATATTATTAAAATTGATTTCAGGCCGGGTGCGGTGGCTCATGCCTCTAATCCGAGTACTTTGGGAGGCTGAGGTGGGTGGATATCCTGAGGTCAGGAGTTTGAGACCAGCCTGGCCAACATGGTGAAACCCTGTGTCTACTAAAAATACAAAAATTAGCCAGATGTGGTGGTGCATGCCTGTAATCCCAGCTACTCAGGAGGCTGAGGCAGGAGAATCGCTTGAAGCTGGGAGGCGGAGGTTGCAGTGAGCCAAGATTGTACCCCTGCACTCCAACCTGGAATACAGCATGAGACTCTGTCTCAAAAAAAAAAAAAAAAAAAAATTCTCCTGCCTCAGCCTCCCAAGTAGTTGGGATTATGGCATGCACCATCACACCTGGCGAATTTTTTTTTGGTATTTTTAGTAGAGACCATGTTTCATGATATTGGCCAGGCTGGTCCCAAACTCCTGACCTTGTGATCTGGCCACCTCAGCCTCCCAAAGTGCTGGGATGAGCCACCATGCCCGGCCAATTTCACCTATTTCTTTTTTTTTTGAGACGGAGTTTCGCTCTTGTTACCCAGGCTGGAGTGCAATGGCGCGATCTTGGCTCACCGCAACCTCCGCCTCCTGGGTTCAGGCAATTCTCCTGCCTCAGCCTCCTGAGTAGCTGGGACTACAGGCACGCACCACCATGCCCAGCTAATTTTTTGTAGTTTTAGTAGAGACAGGGTTTCACCATGTTGACCAGGATGGTCTTGATCTCTTGACCTCGTGATCCACCCGCCTCGGCCTCCCAAAGTGCTGGGATTACAGGCTTGAGCCACCGCGCCCGGCCCACCTATTTCTTTTTTTAATGCAGCTACTAAAAACTTAAACTTACATATGTGGTTTGCATTATATATTTTTCTTCATTTTTATTTTTTTAGAGACAGGGTCTCATTCTGTTACCCAGGCTGGAGTGCAGTGGCACCATCATGGCTCACTGCAGCCTCAAACTCCTGAGCTCATGAAATCCTCCCACCTCAGCTTCCTGAGTAGTTGGGACAATAGGCGGGTGCCACCATGCCCAGCTAATTTATTTTATTTTTTGTAGAGATGGGGTCTTGCCATGTTGCCTAGGCTGGTCTCAAACTCCTGGGCTCAAGTGATCCTCCTGTGTTGGCCTCCCAAATTGCTGGGATTACAGATGTGAGCCACCGTGCCCAGCCTTGCATTATATTTCTGCAGGACAATGCTGAGCTAGACAGAGAGGAGGGTAGTGACAGAATGGAAGCAGTGTTTGCAGATGAACAGTCTTACACTAGTGTGCAAGATGGATTTGGTTAGGGAGGGAACTAGAGAGAGGGAGTCCAGATTACCAGCCTATGGGATTGGTGGGACACAGATGCAAATTTGACCAATTTGCCATTAATTCTCCAGTTTAACACAGCCAATCAAGGCCCACCACCAAGCCCTTTAACCCAGCTTTTCTTTACACCTGGGAATTATGGGTTTAGAATTGCCGACATGGACAAATCATCTATAGACTCTGCAGCCTCAGGATCCCAGCCTCCCACTCTCCCAGTTCATTCTTCTCCCTTGACTCCATTCTTAGTTCTTCTGGCCTTTAGCCTGACACTGATCTTACCACTTCTTCCATAGCGGTTCTCTGGACAGTCCAAGGCTCGATGCATCGAGAGCCTCCTCCAAGCAATCCACTTTCCCCAGCAACTGTCAGATGATATTCGGGCTGCTCCCATCTCCTGCCATGTCCGGGTTGCACATGAGAAGGAACAGGTATCCTGCCCACTGCTGGTCATTCAACACATACTTTTTGAGTACTTTCAATGTGTCGGGAAGTTTGGCGCTGGGTTTACAAAGCTCAGTGGCACCCTGCTCACAAGGACTTCTGCATTCATGGGGGAGACATGACTGTGACAAGTGGTCACTGAGGTGTGAAAAAGTACTACAGGGGCGGAGAAAAGGGTCTTCTATTCTGCCTAGGAGGGGAGTCAGGCAAAAGAGGGAGAAGGACTGGGTTTCAAAGGACAAATAGTTTTCCTGGTCAAAGTGAAGATTTCTCTCTGCTCTTAATTCACCTCCTTACCACTTTCTAGTCTTCATAACATCCTATTTTGCACCTAACCTAGTGACTCCTGATTCCTATATCAAATGTTTTAGCTCCTCCAGTGCATATATATATATATATATATATATATCTTTTTTTTTAGAGGGAGTCTTGCTCTGTCACTCAGGTTGCTGGGGTGCAGTGATGTGATCTTGGCTTACTGCAACCTCTGTCCACTGGGTTCAAGCGATTCTCTTGCTTCAGCCTCCCAAGTAGCTGGGATTGCAGGTGCCAGCCACCAACACCTGGCTAATTTTGGTATTTTTAGTAGAGACGGGGCTCCGCCAAGTTGGCCAGGCTGATCTCAAACTCCCGAACTCAACTGATCTGCCTGCCTTGGCCTCCCAAAGTGTCGAGATTACAGGCGTGAGCCACTGCACATGAACTTCCTCTGGGGTTCTTTCTCTGATGACCTCATTTCCTCAGGCTTCAGTGCCCGCTGCCTTTTCCCCACAGGTGATCCCCATCGCCTTGCTCAGCCTCCTATTCCGGTGCTCCATCACTGAGGCTCAGGCACACCTGGCTGCAGCTCCTTCTGTCTGTGAGGCTGTCAGGAGCGCTCTTGCTGGGCCAGGCCAGAAGCGCACAGCGGACCCCCTCGAGATCCTAGAGCCTGCCGTTCAGTGAACTGGTGTTTCTGGTTGGGTGAAAGGGGCCCAACCCTGCCCACTCCAGCCCAGCCCACCCAAGGGACTTGTGCCAGCAGCACATGTGGGAGGGAGAAGCCCCGTTTCCGGGGGCACCAGCAGCCCAGGGTGGGGAGAAGGATTCTCTCCACTTTGGGGGAGACTTCTTGCTCTTGACCTGGTAGTTTCTATTTTCACTCAATTATTCTGATTTCAGAAATAAAATGAAATGTCTTATTTTGGAAAGTTAACCTTTCAAAGTCAGTAAATCAAACTGAATAGATCAGAGGTGGGACAGGACGGATGGCATGGGTTGGTCTTAATAGCAGATTTGTTTGTTTAATTCTGCCCCCAACTCAATTTCATTGTCTCTAACAAGCCTTATATAGCATCCCTATATTCCTCATTAGCAACATGCAGCCAGGATGCATCATGCACACACACTCCAATCCCACACAGACAAATGATGAAGGGTGGGAACTTTTAGATAATTCCAGGACAAGAGGGAAGAAGCTGTGTCCCTAGCATAGGAAACCCAGCAAAAGGGCAGTCTTAATCAGACAGGACAAGATCCTTATCCCTAGAATGAATGCTACATTCATGCATTAGACCATGAAATGAGGGTCACATCTCCTGCCCTGTGTTTGTAAGAGGAACATAAGGAACTCTGGGGGTGCTGCACACCCTTGGTGGTGGGACCCAACAAACACTAGAAATTCCAGGCTGTACATTTTAGACACCAGGTGCCCCATGTTTTGACAAGGGCATGTTTGTTCATTCGAGATTCATGCCAGCTCTTTAGGGCCTGTGATATATGGCCCTGACAGTAGAGAGCTGGTTCCTCTTTGTGCCTGAGAAATATCCAGGTAATAGACACTCAGGAACATTCCTCTCGGAATGAAACTCTCTGGAAAGAGGGTGACTGGAAGGGAGCCAGACTTTGGTTTCATGCGGATAAAGTAATCAACCCCTTTGTGGTGGCCATACGTCCCTCTGCACCTGTGGGCCTGCAGCCTCTATCTGAGCTCTGTTTTCCTTTTCCACATCTTCTCACTGCTGCCTTGGATCATCAGCAAACCACCTTTCCCCAGCCACTGCTCTTACGGGGCCTCCTGAGTGCCACCCCTTTCATCCTTCACAAATACTTCTTTGAAATTCAAGATGGCTAAAGTTAGGAAAGGATCCTGCAAAAACCCTCTGTGTCTTTTTCCCCACAAGTCCCTTCCATGTTCTTTCATCAGGTCAGTTCATCTCTCAGCATAGTGTCATGAACACTGTCAAGTCTGAGAGAATACCTAGTATTCTGGGGCCCCAAAGGGCAGAGCATGCCTTGATCCTGTTGATGATGCCAACATGTACAGTAGCCCCCTCCCACATTTGGAGGGGTTAGGGCACAGGGTTAGATTTCTCCAAGGCTGGATGCAGAAGAACTCTAGAAGCCCCAAGATCTTTTAGTTGCCAAGTACGTGGATGGTATGAAGACATCGAGTGAATTCAATTCTTATGTAGTTGGACACAATATTTGGGTGTTGTGAACAAGGTGGAGTACTGCTCAGCCTTCGGGTACATTAGAAACTAGACACACTCTGGCCTTATGGCAGAGACAAAGATGACTAAGATCTGAACCCTACTTCCTAGAAACTCACAAGCACATAGCAATTCTAATATAAGACAGAATTGAAGTGGTTTAGAACAGCGGGGTAAGTACAGAGAGCTGCTAAGATTACGGGGCAGGCCAAGAGTCAAGGAAAGTTTTGGAAGAAAGGAGGCTGGGGTGGGGAAAAGAAACAGCCAAAGAAAATCTGAGAATGTTTGAAGACTTTCTCAGAAAGTGTATGTGGATCTGATATACCACAGAACCCGGTCATTGTCAATGGGATTCGTGCTCTAGGCAGAGCTAAGGAAGTTCAAAGATTTTTTTAGAACTATGCAGAGACAAATGATAGGGTGACAGCTTTTGCAGTTATTTGGAGAAAGTAAACATCTGAGGCCAAAAACAGCAAGAGAGTAATCCATTATTAATACAAGGCAGTAATTACGTAGAAATGACTAAAGGGCCTGGGCCTGAAGACTGGATTAGATTGTGGAAGATGAAGAAAACAATTTTCTGGGACATATATTTGCTGAATCAAAAGCAAAAGGGGGCCAGGCGTGCTATCCTAGCTACTTGGGAGGCTGAGATGGGAAGATCACTTGATCCCAGAAGTTCAAGGCCAGGCTGGGCAACATAACAAGACCCTGGCTCTAAAAAAAGAAACAAAACAAGAGGCGGTGGGGGCAAAAGATATTTGGATATTGCACATACTCTAAGCCTGATTTATATATATAGAAAATGGATACATAGTATATATTATGATATATATAATATATAATGGATATTATATAAATTCCATTATATGTATGTGTGTGTATGTGTGTGTGTGTGTGTATATATATATATATATATATATACACACACATATATATATATAATGGAACTCACGCTCTCTCCTCCAAAATCAGCTAGCTATTCTTTTCATAATTCAGATGGTCTTTTTTTTGTTTGTTTTTTAGGGACAGGGTCTCACTTGTTGTCCAGGCTGTAGTACAGTAGTGTGGTCATAGCTCACTGCAGCCTTGAACTCCTTGGCTCAAGCAATCTTCCTGCCTCAGCCTCTCAAGTAGCTAGGGCTACAAATGTGTACCAAAACACCTGGTTCATTTTTAAATTTTTTTGTAGAGATGGGGCCTTGCTGTGTTGCTCAGGCTGGTCTTGATTCCTGGCCTCCGGTGATCTTACTGCTTTAGTCACTCAAAGTGCTGGGATTATATGTGTGAACCACCATACCTGGCCAGCATTCATGCTATCTAATATTCAGATTGTTTTGAATGTTACACAGCCTGCGGCCAGCTCTTGAATATTAGATAAGCTGTAAGATTGAAAGAGGATGTTGGTAGGAGACAAAGGGGTCTCCATCTGGTTCCAGGGATGGCGTCTACAAACACAGCAAAATACCTAAGATCCTATGGAAACAGGATTGGACCCAATTGGACAGGTGGCTCAAATCCTAGGGTTGAGAGGACAGGTACTGTATCTAGGTGCTGCAAAATGCTCCCATCCTGGGAGAGAGAAGTGGGTCATTTTTAAGCTAGTGACTGGGGTGCTGTGGAGTAGGAAAAAGAGACAAGTAGAGAATCCCTGGAGCATCTTATAGTGACAGAAAGTAAAGAATTGCTCAAAATCTCCACAAGGATGAGAATATGTCAAAGGGATACAGGACCCAATGTGAAAGAGCTCCCAGTGCCTAAAGTGGGAACAATTTGAGCAACAAATAAATACACAAGCTGGGTACGGTGGCAGGTGACGGTCAGCTACTTGGGAAGCTGCGGTGGGAGGATCAATTGCTTAAGCCCAGGAGGTCAAGGCTGCAGTGAGCTGTGTTCATGCCACTGCACTCCAGCCTGGGTGACAGAGTGAGACTCTGTCTCAAATAAATAAAATTTAAAAAATATATTTAAAAATACTTGGTTTTAAAAAATACATAAATACACCTGAATTCATAACATTATAAGCAAATGATTGAATAAATAAAGTGGGGGCAAGGTACCAATCTTTCCTAAAGAAGAATTCTAAATAATAAAACACACACACGCACACACACACCCAGCCCTTTAGGAAATGGGGCTTAACCACCCCACACCACCTCTCCTCCCAAGTGTGTTAGATTTATGGGCTCATTCACAAAAAACAGAGTATGGGAAAGGGAAGTGATTTTACAGTGGAAAAACCTGGCAAGCACTACCCTAATCAGGTAATCAAGATCAGCATCGCCAGTTGGTATCACATACCTCCTGATATACTGAGAAGAACATGTCACCTCTGTGGTATTCTTCCCCCAAACACACAACCTCAGTCTAAGCATAAAGAAAATATCACAGTAACCCAACTTTAGGGACATATTACAAAATACCTGTTCATATTACAAAATACCTGAAAATTTTCAGTCATGGAAAACAAGGAAAGACTGAGAAACTGTCAGAGACCAGAAGAGCCTCAGGAGGGATGACACACATACAGTGTGCTACCCTCGGTTGGATCCTGGAAATATAAAGAACTTTAGTGGCAAAACTGGTGAAATTGGATGAAATCTGGAATTTAGTTAATAGCAAATACACCAATGTTAATCTCATTGTTTTGACGAATGTACCAAAGTTATCTAAGATGTTAATGTTAGGTGAAACTAGGCGAAGAATATATGGGAACTTGCTGTACTATCTTTGTAACTTTTCTGTAAACCTGAAATTATTTGAAAATAAAAAGTTTATTTAAAAAATAAAATTAAACTGAAAGCCTTTCCTCTTAGATCTGGAACATACAAAGATGCCCACCTTCAACGCCGTTATTCAACATAGCACTGGAAGTCCTAGCTAGAGCAATCAGACGAGAGAAAGAAATAAAGGCCATCCAAATTGGAAAGCAAGAAGTCAAATTATCCTTATTTGAAGATGATGTGATCTTATTATTATTATTTTTTGAGATGGAGTCTCACTCTGCTGCCCAGGCTGGAGTGCAGTGGCACCATCTCAGCTCACTGCAACCTCTGCCTTCCAGGTTCAAATGAATCTCCTGCCTCAGCCTCTCCGAGTAGCTGGGATTACAGGCACCCACCACCATGCCCAGCTAATATTTGTATTTTTAGTAGAGTTGGTTTCACCACGTTGGCCAGGTTGGTCTGGAACTCCTGACCTCAGGTTTTCTACCCTCCTCAGCCTCCCAAAGTGATAAGATTACAGGTGTGAGACACCACACCTGGCCAATGTGATCTTATATTTGGAAAAACCTAAGTACTCCATCCAAAGACTATTACAACCGATAAAAAAATTCAGTAAAGTAGTAGTATACAAAATCAACATACAAAAATCTGTAGCATTTCTATATGACAACAGTGAACAGTCTGAAAAATAAATTTAAAAAGTAATCCCATTTACAGTAGCCACAAATAAAATACCTAGGAATTAACCAAAGAAGTGAAAGATCTCTACAGTGAAAGCTAAAAAACACTGATGAGAGAAATTGAAGATGACACAAAAAAACGGAAGGATACTCCATGATCATGGATTGGAAGAATCAATATTGGTAAAAGGTCTATAGTACCCAAAGCAATCTGCAGCTTCAATGCAATCCCTATCAAAATATCAATGACATTCTTCACATAAATAGAAAAAACATCCTAAAATTTATATGGAACCACAAAAGACCTAAAATAACCAAAGCTATCCTGAGCAAAAAGAACAAAACTGGAGGAATCACATTACCTAACTTCAAATTACATTACAGAGCTATCGTAACAGAAACAGCATGGTACTGGTATAAAAACAGACACATGCCAGGCTCAGTGGCCAACACCTGTAATCCCAGCACTTTAGGAGGCCGAGGCAGGTGGATCACAAGATCAGGAGTTCAAGATCAGCCTAACCAGCATGGTGAAAACCTGTCTCTACCCAAAATACAAAAAATTAGCTGAGCATGGTGGTGCATACCTGTAGTCCCAGCTACTCAG
This sequence comes from Sapajus apella, assembly GCF_009761245.1. NCBI lineage: Eukaryota > Metazoa > Chordata > Mammalia > Primates > Cebidae > Sapajus > Sapajus apella. Next base: position 1,227,187 of record NW_022436984.1, read on the forward strand.
GAGGCTGAGGCAGGAAAATTGCTTGAACCCAGCAGGCAGAGGTTGTAGTGAGCCAAGATCACACCACTGCACTCTAGACTGGCCAACAAAGCAAGACTTAATCTTAAATAAATAAATAAATAAATAAAGACACATAGACCAATGTAACAGAAATCTCAGAAACAAATTCACACACCTACAGTGAACTCATTTTTGACAAAGCTGCCAGGAACATACATTGGGAAAAACACAGTTTCTTTAACAAATGGTGCTGGGAAAACTGGATCTCTGATATGGTGTGGTTCTGTGTTGCCACCTAAATCTCATGTTGAATTATAATTCCCAGTGTTAGGGGAGGGGCCTGGTGAGAGGTGATTGGATCATGGGCGTGGAGTTCCCCCATGCTGTTTTCATGATAATGAGTGAGTTCTCACGAGATCTTATGGTTTAAAAGTGTGTGGCACTCTCCCCCTTGTGTTCTCTCTCTTTCCTGCTGCCATATGAAGGTGTTGGCTTCCTCTTCGCCTTCCACCATGATTGTAAGTTTCCTAAGACCTCACAGTCATGTTTTCTGTTAAGCCTGTGAAACTGAGTCAATTAAACCTCCTTTCTTCATAAATGACCCAGTCTCAGGTACTATATCTACATACAGAAGAGTGAAACTAGACCCCTATCTCTTGCCATATGTAAAAATCAAATCAAAATGATTAGAGACTTAAATCTCAATCTATGAAACTACTATCAGAAAACATTGGGGGAAACTCTCCAGGACATTAGTCTGGGCAAAAGTTTCTTAATTCCCTGCAAGCACAGGCAACTAAAGCAAAAATGGACAAATGGGATCACATCAAGTTAAAAAGCTTTTGCACAGCAAAGTAAATAATCAACAAAGTGAAGAGACAATCCACAGAATGGGAGAAAATATATACAAACTACCCACATGATAAGGGATTAATAATTATATGTATGTATATATATATATATATGTATCTCAACTTATAGGAAGAAATCTAATAATCCAATTAAAAAATGGGCAAAAAATTTGAATAGACATTTCTCATAAGAAGACATACAAATGGCAAACAATCATATGAAAAGTTCTCAACATCACTGATTATCAATGAAATGCAAATCAAAATTACAATGAGATATTATCTCACTCCAGTTAAAATGGCTTTTATCCAAAAGTCGGGCAGTAACAAATGCTGGAGAGAATGTGGAGAAAAGGGAACTGTTGTACGCTGTTGGGAATGTAAATTAGTACAGCCACAATGGAGAGCAATACTACTGCTGGATATAAAAACAACAGAAAGGAAATTAGTATATTGAAGAGATATCTGCACTCCCATGTTTGTTGCAGCACTGTTCACAATAGTCAAAATTTGGAAGCAACCTAAGTGTCCATCAACAGATGAATGGATAAAGAAAATGTGGTACATTTACACAATGGAGTACTATTCATCCATAAAAAGAATAAGATTCTAGGGTTTTTATGGTGTTAGGTCTTATGTTTAAGTCTTTAATCCATCTGGAGTTAATTTTAGTGTAAGGTGTCAGGAAGGGGTCCAGTTTCTGCTTTCTGCACATGGCTAGCCAGCTTTCCCAACACCATTTATTGAACAGGGAATCCTTTCCCCATTGCTTGTTTTTGTCTGGTTTGTCAAAGATCAGATGGTTGTAGATATGTTGTGTTGCCTCCGAGACCTCTGTTCTGTTCCATTGGTCTATATCTCTGTTTTGGTACCAGTACCATGCTGTTTTGATTACTGTAGCCTTGTAGTATAGTTTGAAGCCCGGTAGTGTGATGCCCCCCGCTTTGTTCTTTTTGCTTAGAATTGACTTGGCTATGCAGGCTCTCTTTTGGTTCCATATGAAGTTTAAGGTGGTTTTTTCCAGTTCGGCGAAGAAGGTCATTGGTAGCTTGATGGGGATAGCATTGAATCTGTAAATTACTTTGGGCAGTATGGCCATTTTCACGATATTAACCATTCAGGACATAGGTTTAGGCAAGGACTTCATGACCAAAACACCAAAAGCATTGACAACAAAAGCCAAAAGAGACAAATGGGACCTAATCAAACTCCACAGCTTCTGTACAGCAAAAGAAACAGTCATTAGAGTGAATTGGCAACCAACAGAATGGGAAAAAATTTTTGCAGTTTACCCATTTGACAAAGGGCTGCTATCCAGAATTTACAAAGAACTAAAACAGATTTACAAGAAAAAAACTAACAAGCCCATTCAAAAGTGGGCAAAGGATATGAACAGACACTTTACAAAAGAAGATATACATGAGGCCAACAAACATATGAAAAAAATGCTCATCATTACTGGTCATCAGAGAAATGCAAATCAAAACAACATTGAGATACCATCTCACGCCAGTTAGAATGGCGATCATTAAAAATGCTGGAGACAACAGATGCTGGAGAGGATGTGGAGCAATAGGAACACTTTTACACTGTTGGTGGGAGTGTAAATTAGTTTAACCATTGTGGAAGACAGTGTGGCGATTCCTCAAGGACCTAGAAATAGAAATTCCATTTGACCCAGCAATCCCATTACTGGGTATATATCCAAAGGATTACAAATCGTTCTACTACAAGGACACGTGCACACGAATGTTCATTGCAGCACTGTTTACAATAGCAAAGACCTGGAACCAACCCAAATGCCCATCAACAATAGACTGGATAGGGAAAATGTGGCACATATACACCATGGAATATTATGCAGCCATCAAAAACGATGAGTTTGGGTCCTTTGTAGGGACATGGATGAACCTGGAAACCATCATTCTCAGCAAATTGACAGAAGAGCAGAAGATCAAACACCGCATGTTCTCACTCCTAGGCGGTGTTGAACAATGAGAACACATGGACACAGGGAGGGGAGCACTACACACTGGAGTCAGTTGAGGGGAAATAGGGGAGGGACGGTGGGGGGTGGGGAGCTGGGGAGAGATAGCAAGGGGAGAAATGCTGGATGTAGGTGCTGGGGAGGAAGGCAGCAAATCACACTGCCACGTGTGTAGCTGTGCAACAATTTTGCATGTTCTTCACATGTACCCCAAAACCTAAAATGCAATAAAATAAATAAATGGGGAAAAAAATAAAAATAAAATAAAAAAAAGAATAAGATTCTGTCATTTGCAACAACATGGATAGAACTTACTTCACTTATTATTTTAAGTGAAATAAGCTAGGCACAGAAAGACAAATACTGCATGTTCTCACTTATTTGTGGGATCTAAAACTCAAAACAGGCCAGGTGTGGTGACTCGCCTATAATCCCAGCACTTTGGGAGGCCAAGGCAAGTGGATCCTCTGAGGTCAGGAGTTTAAGACCAGCCTGGTCAACATGGCGAAACCCCTTCTCTACTAAAAATACAAAAATTAGCTGAGTGTGGTGGTAGATGCCTGTAATCCCAGCTGCTTGGGAGGCTGAGGCAGGAGAATGGCTTGAACCTGGGAGGCAGAGTTGGCAGTGAGCCAATATCAACCTCCCATTGCACAGCAGCCTGGGTGACAAATTAGTAATTATTTGTAATTATTAAGACAAATTAATAATTTATTTGTCTTAATAAATTACCATTATTAATAAATTCATTCATTCAATATGGATGAGTAGAGGGAGACTCCGTCTAAAAAAAAACAACAAAATAATTGAACTGACAGAGCTAGAGAATAGAAGGATGGTTAGGAGAGGCTGGGAAGGTTAGTGGAGCGGCAGTGTTGGGGAGGCAGGGTTGGTTAAAGGGTACAAAACAATAGAAAGAATGAATAAGGGTGGGGTACAGTGGCCCATGCATGTAATTCCAGTACTTTGGGAGGCTGAGGCAGGAGGATAATTTGAGCCAGGAGTTCAAGACCAGCATGGGCAACATAGTGGGAGCCCATTTCTACAAAAAAAATTGGCCAAGTATGGTGGTACAGGTCTGTAGTCTCAGCTACCAAGGAGGCTGAAGCAGGAGGATCCCTTCAGCCTGGGAAGTTGAGGCTGGCTGCAGTGAGCCATGGTTGCACCCCTGCACTCCAGCCTTAGGTGACAGAGTGAGACCCTGTCTTAAAAAAAAAAAAAAAAGAATTAGTAAGGCACAGTATTTAATAGCACAACAGAGAGACTATAGTCAATAGTAATTTAATTGTACATTTAAAAATAATTAAGAGGCCAGGTGTGGTGGCTCACACCTGTAATCCCAGCACTTTGGCAGGCTGAGGCAGGCAGATCATGAGGTCAAGAGATCAAGACCATTCTGGCTAATATGATGAAATGCAGTATCTACTAAAAATACAAAACTTAGCTGGGTATGGTGGTGCATGCCTGTAGTCCCAGCTACTCGGGAAGCTGAGGCAGGAGAATTGCTTAAACCCGGGAGGCGGAGGTTGCAGTGAGCCGAGATTGTGCCATTGCACTCCAGCCTGGTGACAGAGCGGGACTCAGTGTTAATAATAATAATAATTAAGAGTATAATTGGATTAGTTGTAACACAGAGCATAAAAGCTTGAGGGGATGAATATGTAATTTCCCATGATGTGATTATTCTGCATTGCATGTGATATGGTTTGGATCTGTGTTCTCACCCAAATCTCATGTTGGATTATAATCTCCAGTGTTAGGGGTGGGGCCTTGTGGGAGGTAACTGGATTGTTGGGGTGGAGTTCTCATGAATGGTTTAGTACTTTTCCCCTTGGTTCTGTATAGTGAATGAGCTCTCACAAGGTCTGGTTGTTTAAAAGTGTGTGGGACCTCGATCTCTGTATCTCCTGCTTCAGCCATGTGAAATGGGCCTGCTTGCCCCTCACCTTCTGCCATGACTGTAAGTTTCCTGAGGCTTCCCAGCAGCTGCTGTGTTTCCTGTACAGCCTTCAGAACAGTGAGCCAGTTATACTTCTTTTCTTTATAAATTACCCAGTCTCAGGTATTTCTTTACAGCAATGCAAGAATGGACTAATACTAATCATAGTATCATAATATTGTATTATGGAATATGTATTATGTATTATAATCTAAAAATAAAAACATATTATGGAATATATATTATGGAATACAATATCATAATATAAATATCTCATGTATTCCATTATATATACAATGTACCCATGAACATTAAAATTTAAAATTGTTTAAAAATTAAAAGTAAATATATAAAATTAAAATTTCTAACTATAATAACATATATTTGGGAACGGAGATATTGAGTTAAAATATTCTAAGGGCCTTGATTTTTCCATAAAAAAATAAAAGTTTTGATTAAGGCTTTGATAAGTTGTGTGCATATTGAATTTTAAAGGTATTTGCTAAAAACAAGGTTGGCAAACTTTTTCTGTGGAGATAGATAGTAAATATTTTAGTCTTTGCAGCCCCTGTGGTCTGGATCATTACTATTCAACTCTGCTGTTGTAGCTTGAAAGCAGCCATAGACATTATGTAAAATGGGTGTGGCTGTGTTCCAGTAAATCTTCATTTGCAAAAACAGGCAGCATGCTGGATTTGCCCTGCAGGCCATAGTTTGCCAAGCCTCGCACTAAAAGAATAAAAACAGAGTATAATTTCTAATTAGTAAAGGAGAAAATGAAGTAATTAAAAATACCTAGTCATCTAAATGAAAGGCAAGAAAGAAGAGAAAAAAGCTGGGCGAGATGGCTCATGCCTGTAATCCCAGCACTTTGGGAGGCCAAGGCAGGGGGATCACAAGGTCAGGAGTTCGAGACCAGCCTGGTCAATATAGTGAAATCCCATCTCTACTAAAAATACAAAAATTAGCTGGGCATGGTGGCAGGTGCCTGTATTCCCAGTTACTTGGGAGGCTGAGGCAGGAGAATTGCTTGAACCCAGGAGGCAGATGTTGCAGTGAGCCAAGATCATACCACTGCACTCCAGCCTGGGCGACAGAGCAAAACTCCATCTCAAGGAAAAAAAAAAATTAGCTGGGTGTGGTAGCACACGCTTATAGTCCCAGCTACTCTGGAGGCTGAGAAAGGAGAATTGCTTGAACCTGGGAGGCAGAGGTTGCAGTGAGCCAAGATCACACCACTGCACTCCAAGCTGGGTGACCCAAATACTTTGGTAATTACATTAAAGGTAAATGAAATACATGCCCCACTTAACACCTTTTTGTTTTAGATGTGTCTCTTGTAAACAGCATATATATGAATTTTGTTTATTTTGTACCCAGTATAAAAGCAAAAGGATATAGAAAGATTGATAGTAAAAGAATGGGAAAATATATACTGTGCAAATACCAACCAAAACAAAATTGCTATGACAATTGTTGTGCTAGAACTCTATTGACTTCAGTAGGGATAGCATCATATTGGAGAGGCTGAAGAAGAGACCTGGAGCTAGCAAACAAAATACTGGGCTTATTGGGGAAACTTACATATAGGGCAGTCCACTGGTGGTGGGCTAGACAGGAGAACCACAACTGCTTATAAAAAGCATGCAGGTAGGCCGGGTGTGATGGCTCATGCCTGTAGTCCCAGCACTTTGGGAGGCTGAGCTGTGTGGATCATGAGGTCAGAAGTTCAAGACCAGCCTGGGCAAGATAGTGAAACCCCATCTCTACTAAAAATATTTTAAAAATTAGCTGGATGTGGTGGCAGGCGCCTATAATCCCAGCTACTTGGGAGGTTGAGGCAGAGAACTGACTGAACCCGGGAGGCAGAGGTTGCAGTGACCTGAGATCACGCCACTGCACTCCAGCCTGGGCAACAGAGTGAGACTCTGTCTCAAAAAAACAAAAAACAAAACAAAAAAGCAAGCATGCAGTTTGTATAGTGTTTTCACTTAGCACCGTCCCCCTAGCAGCCTCCTCCTGGCAACTTTCATTTAACTCAAAACAAAAGGCCTCAATTCCCTGTATGTCCTGCATGTCACAGGCCATGCCAGAGGTTCAGATTTCATTACAGATAGTTGGCCAGTCCCGGATTCCTTAGCTTGGAAATCCAAACATACATTCTTCTTAGAACATAGGGTCATTCTCAGGCTGTGCTTAAGTTATTACTTACTGTCAGATGTATCTGCCGTACGGGGTCATTCGCAGGGTATGCTTAAGTTTTGCTGTCAGGTCCATCTACCACACAGCAATATTAATATCAGACAAAATAACTTAAAGCCAAAAGTAATACTAGAAATAAACAGCATTTTCTTTTTCTTTTCTTTTCTTTTTTTGAGACGGAGTCTTGCTCTGTCCCCAGGCTGGAGTGCAGTGGCGCAATCTCGGCTCACTGCAACCTCCACCTCCCAGGTTCAAGCGATTCTCCTGCCTCAGCCTCCTGAGTAGCTGGGATTACAGGCACGCGCCACCATGCCCAGCTAATGTTTTATATTTTTAGTAGAGACGGGGTTGCACCATGTTGACCAGGATGGTCTCGATCTCTTGACCTCGTGATCCACCCATCTCGGCCTCCCAAAGTGCTGGGATTACAGGCTTGAGCCACTGTGCCCGGCCTTAATTTTTGTATTTTTAGTAGAGATGGGGTTTCACCATAGCCAGGATGGTCTCGATCTCTTGACCTCGTGATCCGCCTGCCTCGGCCTCCCAAATTGCTGGGATTACAGGCATGAGCCACTGCTCCTGGCCAATAAACAACATTTTCATAGTGTTAAAAGATTTAATTTATCAGGAATGTAAAGGCCGATTAAAAATATATAAAGCAAAAATCCATAGATCTCAAAGGAGATATAAATAAATACGCAATTATATTAATAGTAGGTGATTCTATATGCCTGTCGTAGTAATTGATGGAAAATCAGACAAAAGCTTAGTAGTATAGATTTGAACATAAAGACTAGCAATCTATGCCAATAGGCATTACAAAAAAATAAAAATTAAAAAAAAAGACTGGAAATTTTTTTTTTTTGAGACAGAGTCTTGCTCTGTTGCTACGCTGGAGTGCAGTGGCACAATCTCGGCTCACTGCAACCTCCGCCTCCTGGGTTCAAGTGATTCTTCCGCCTCAGCCTCCAAGTGGCTAGGACCACAGGTGCGAGCCACCACGCCCGGCTAATTTTTGTATTTTCAGTAGAGACAGGGTTTCACCATGTTGGCCAGGATGGTCTCAATCTCTTGACCTCGTGATCCGCCCACCTCAGTATCCCAAAATGCTGGTATTACAGGCCTGAGCCACCATGCCCAGCCAAGACTTGCAAAATTGACCAAACAGTCATATACAAACACTGTTTCTATCACCTGTGGATTACATCTTATTTTAAAACACACATAGAGTTTTTATAATTGGCCATAAACTGGGATAAAGCCTCAAACATTTCAAAAGATTGAAATTATTAAAGTATGTATTTTGACTACATGTAACTTGGTTAGATAACTAGAAAATCCCCATATATGTAGAAATTTTAAGTTGAATTTCTAAATAATCCATGGAGAAAAGAAATCAGTATGGAAAGTAGAAAATAGTTGGAACTAAGTGATAACAAAAATTTACATATTACAACTTGTGGCATGCAGCTGAAGTAGTACTTGAGAGGAAACTTATATCCTGATTTACATATATTAGGGGGAAAGGGCTGAAAATTAATGATTTAGGCATTAATCTCAAGAAGAAAGTTAGAAAAATAGCGCCCAAAATACATCCAAAGAAAGTAGAAATGAGGAAATAAGGCAAAGGCAGAAATTATTGAAATAGAAAACAAACATACAAAGTTGGTTCTTTGAAAGGATTAACAAAATTGACAAATCTCTAGCAAGATAGATTGTGGGAAGTAGAAAAGTTCCTTTTTAAAGTTCTTTTCTTATTAAAGACTAAATGTGCTAATAACTTTGTTAAGTCCTATCCTATGTAGCCGTTAGACATGCCATGCTTACAGGCGCGTAGTACATTCTATGTCCTTGTACTTTAACCAAGATATCTGTGCTGTTCCAGCTCTCCATTGCTTTTACCTGTTTAGAAAACTTTTAAGTTATTAGCCAATTGGGTTTTAGTTTAGATGTGAGGTCTGGCTCCAGCCAACGGGGATCAGACACAGCAGTAAGGACGACCCCAATTGCATAAGGGATGAATTTATCTGTTTTCCTTTGTTCATTGTACTCTTGTGGCAAGATGGCTAGTGAGAGTACCTTTCCTACAGTCCAGGAAGTAAAAATTGCATTGCTGAAAAATCCTTTGTCTCAGTGCTAATTTTTCTTTGTGGCACTGGGCATCTATTTCCAACATAGATCAAAGAAAAGGGGAAAAACCTCACAAATAAACAATACCATGAAAACAAAGGAGACGTGACTGCGTTTGAATAAGTTTGCCAATATATTTGAAAATGTAAATTCAATGGAAAAATTACTAGAAAATATACTTAAGCTGACTCAAAAAAACCTCTTATAGTTGGCTACAATGGCTTGTGGCCTGTAATATCAGCTACTCATGAGGCTGAGACAAGAGAATCACTTGAGGTCAGGCATTCAAGACCAGTGGGGGCAATGCAGCAAGACCACCATTTCTAATTTTAAAGTAATTAATTTTTGTTCCCCCCCATTTTTAATAGTATAATAACCTTCAAAAAAACGGACTATGTAGTCAAAAATCCTCACTCAGAAAGAACTCCAGGTTTGTATGGTTTTGCTGATGAGTTATACCAAAAATTGAAGGATCAAACAGTTCCAGGCTGGACGCAAGTGTCTCACACCTGTAATGGCAGCACTTTGGGATGCCAAGGCAGGCAGATCACAAGGTCAAGAGATCGAGACCATCCTGGCCAACATGATGAAACCCTGTCTCTGCTAAAACTACAAAAATTAGCTGGGCATGGTGGCACACACTTGTAGTCCCTGTTACTTGGGAGGTTGAGGCAGGAGAATAGTTTGAACCTGGGAGGCGGAGGCTGCTGTACTCCAGCCTGGGGAACAGAAGAAGACCCTGTCTCAATTAAAAAAAAAAAAAAAAAGTTTAAAAACTAAATATGAGCAATTGGAATCCAATAATTTATTTAAAGTCTAAATGGCCAATTAACTAAATGGCCAATTAACTTATGAAAGTGTGTTTTATCTTTAGTAATCAGAGAAATTAAAGTTAAAACCGCATTGAAATACCACTACCACACATACCACATTTGGCTTATTAAACAGCTTGACAATACCACGTGTTGACAGGAAAATAGAGCAAGAAGAAGTACCATTCACCACTGGTAGACGTACAAATGGACATACCCACTTTGGAAAGCAGCTTGGCACTGTCCACTAAAGTTTGTTGCACATACCCTATAACTTAGCAATTTCATTCCTAGGTAGACAGCCTAGAGCAGGGATTCTCAAAGTATGGTCCCTGCACCAACAGCATCAGCGTCACCTGGGAACTTAGAAATGCCAACTCCTTGGGCTCCACCCAGAACTACTCAAGCAGCAACTATAGGTGTAGGGCCCAGCAATCTGGGTTATAATAAACCCTCCATGTTACTGTAATGCATTCTGAAGTTTGAGAACTACTGCCATGGAGAATTAGAAACTTGTGTTTATCAAGATAAACGGACAAGGATGTTTTTGACAGCATTGTTTATAATAAGCTAACACTGAAAACAAGCTAAATTTCCATGTACACCATAATGGATAAATATGTTATAGAATAGTTACATAATACAATGAAATGTCAAAAAATAATGAATCACAGCTATACAAAATATCATGGCTGTCTCAAACATAATGGTGAGTAAATATTGAAGACACAAAGAATGTATTTTTATATCCATATAGAGAAAGGTTCTTGTCAAACTATATATATATTTATATATAATGTTTTAAGAACCCCAAACTGTATCTTCAGTTCCAATCTTTTCGTTCGCTTCCTCCCTCCCTCCCTTCCTTTCTTCCTTTCTCTCTCTCTCCCTCTCTCTTTCTTTCTTTTTTTTGAGACACAGTTTTGCTCTTGTTCCCCAGGTGGGAGTGCAATGGCATGATCTTGGCTCACCACAATCTCCGCCTCCTGGGTTCAAGTGATTCCTCCTGCCCCAGCCTTCCAAGTAGATGGGATTACAGGGATGTGCCACCATGCCCGGCTAATTTTGCATTTTTAGTAGAGATGGGGTTTCTACTCTGGTCTTGAACCCCCGACCTCAGGTGATCCGCCCAACTTGGCCTCCCAAAGTGTTAGGATCACAGGCATGAGCCACCGTGCCTGGTCCAGTTCTAATCTTTTCTTAGAACTCCGGGCTGGCATATAACCAGTACCGACCACATAAAGTGTGTTCAGCTCATATAACATATCTTATTCTTTATAACTATAATCTCTGTAGTGACCACAGAGTGTTTCATAATATGGGTATACCACATTTATTTAACTACTTTCTTCTTGAAGGGCTTTTCTAGAACCCTGTTTAGGCTGCCCCTGTAGGCTGAAAATTCTATGAGGTGAGAGACCTTGTCTGTCCTCTAAGACAGTATCTGCTGTTCAATAGTTCATTGAGTTGCTTTTCCAGATTAACTTTCCTGTAATAAAAAGGAATGCTGGCCGGGCATGGTGGCTCACGCCTGTAATCTCAGCACTTTGGGAGGCTGAGGTGGGTGGATCATGAGGTCAAGAGATCGAGACCATCCTGGCAAGATGGTGAAACCCCGTCTTTACTAAAAATACAAAAATTAGCTGGGCATGGTGGGACGCACCTGTAGTCCCAGCTACTTGGGAAACTGAGGCAGGAGAATTGCTTGAACCCAGGAGGTGGAGGTTGCAATGAACTGAGATCATGCTGCTGCACACCAGCCTGGTGAAAAAGTGAGACTCTGTCTCAGAAAAAAAAAAAAAAAAAAAAAAGAATGCTTTGGCCAGTTTTATTAATCTTTGTTATGGGATGAATTGATTCCTTGTACATTTTTTGTGTAGTGAATTAGCCCTGGAGAATCCATTCACGTCTGGATGACCTGACAGAATAAATGTTCCAGACTTGAAAAATGAGACTGTAGATTCTGGGGCAGAGTGATCCTCTAAGGTCATTTAATTTCCCTCTCTGACATCTCTTTTCTGTCCCAGTGCAATAGCAGCTAGGAAATGTGTCAAGCCTTAGATTTAGGATACCGTATGTCTCAAATGTTCTGAGAGTACCTACTTAAAATGTCCTAGCTGTCTTTAGTTTACTTGATCTTGTATTCTAGTTTGTGGTTTGGGACATTTAACCCCATACCTGGACTTCTAGAGAGTGACTGGCTCTAGAGAAAATGCTTGTAGGGCAGAACAGGCCATCTGGAAGTCCTGTGTCTTTGAAACCTTGCCTCTATACTCCCTACTTAATGACAAGCTGTCTAGCCCAGTCCTAGAAGAGTCATAAAGGAGTTCTTCCCTGAGTTTGGCTGTCAGAGCAGAGCCTATGGACAGCTGCAGGAAGGGGCAGCAGATGCTACTTTGGGTGTGGCTCAGAGAAGAGACCTAAGCAGCATGCACACTGACTGCATGCTGTCAGATTTACCTTGGAAAGCCCATTGTGATGTCACATGAAGTCACAGCCTGGAGGCAGAAAACTCATCGGCCGAGAAAAGCATCTGGTTGAAAAATGGCACCAATTTGGGGGATGGACATCCCACTGCCATCATGTATCAGCCTTTCATTATTATTTGTTTTTTTTATTTTGGGGCTTTGGATGCTGTTTTCTGGGAATCAGAGCTGGAAAAAGGTGCCAGCTAAGATAAACTCAGAGGTATGTGATGTAGCCCTCCCTTGAAACTCACTGGTCCCTGCTCCTGAGGCCATAGAAACTCCTTTACTTTGGGTCAGGGAAGGAATTGGATGTGGGGAGAGGGAAGCAGAGACAGTGCCCATGATGTCTTCCTATAGGTCACTATAAATCATTTTTCCTTCAATTCATTTCAACAGACCTTGATCACCTGTTATATACGGCAGTGTAGTAGACATTGAGGAAGAATAAAAGGCTATCCCCATTTTCTAGGAGCTCCAGGTGAAGTGGGGGAGACAGATAGACACATAACTTCAAGGAAAGAGAATGTGTTAAGAGTTAATAGATGTATAAATGTTGCTAAAGACATGGGAGGAAGACAGCATTTGAACTAGGGGCTCTATAAACTGCCATCAGGGAGAGCTCAGGTTTGAGTGTGCTTCAGAGGAAGTGTGGGATTTGGAAGGTGTTTGGGGTGAATAGAGGAAGGCGGTGGAAGCCTTTAAAAAAGAGGGCATACATTGGAAAAAAGGCATGGGAAAGGGAAGAGTATTGGATGTGTTTGAGGAGAGATGTCACCAATCTGGATGGAGTATAGAACTGTAGGGACTCAGAGAAAAGGTTGAAAAGTTGACAGAGGTCACATTGTAGAGTTTTGAATGCCAGGCTGAATACTTTGTATAAATACAACTCTGCAATTTGAAAGACATCAAAGATTTTAAAGCCAGGCAAAAATGTGCTTAGATCTGTGCTTTAGAGCAATGCTTCTCAAACTTTAACATGCATATGTATCACCTGGGGGGTCTTGTTAAAAATCAGATTCTGATGTAGGAAGTCTGGGGTAGGGATTGAATTTCTACAGTTCTAACAAGCTCCCAGGTGATGCTGCTGCCCTTGGACCGGGACCACACATTAAGAGTGAAACTTTAAATACCTCCAGCAAGCTTTTATTATAGTTCTCTGGCATAGCTAGGCCATTTTAATGGTTTAGTGGGAAGAAGGGAGGAAATAAAAGAATAAGAGCAGTACGGTGAAAAGGAGAATGTAGCCGGGCGGGGAGCGGGGCGGGGCTCACGCCTGTAATCCCAGCACTTTGGGAGGTTGAGGCGGGTGGATCACTTGAGGTCAGGAGTTCAAGACCAGCCTGGCCAACATGGTGAAACCCTGTCTCTACTAAAAATACTAAATTAGCCAGGCATGGTGGCATGCACCTGCAGTCCCAGCTACTGGGGAGGCTGAGGCACAAGAATCACTTGAATCTGGCAGGCGGAGTTTGCAGTGAGCTGAGATCATGCCACTGCACTCCAGCTTGGGCAACAAGAGGGAAACACCGTCTCAAAAAAAATAAAAAAGAGAACATAAATTAATTCCCCAAATATTTATCCCCCACCCCTCCCCCCATTTGCACTCCTCTCTGCACTATTGATACAGCAGTAAGTGGAAGAGGCGAAAGTATCTGCTGTCAGGGATGTGAAAGTGGAGGCGGTCTTGGGGTGAACATCTGCATGTGGAAGGTGATGCAAGACTCCCTTGCAAAGGAGGGAGAAGGGACTGAGTCTATTTTTCTTTATGCAAAGAGTCAGTCATAAATATTCTCATCATTTTCTATGAGGACTACAGTCATCACGGCATTTCCAGTGCCTAGTATACTGCCTGGCATATTCGTAATTGCTCTGGAGTTGTTTGTGAAATGAATAAATGACTTCCCAATTCTAACCCTGAATGACTCACAAGATGATTGTGTTTTAAACAACACAGGAAACATTAGACAGGCAAAGTTGTGAATGTGGTAGAAGGCAGAAAATCAACTATTGCTTTGGAAGTGCTTGTAGAATTTATGTGGAGATATTCACCAAGCATCTCAAATTAATTGCTGAGACCTGTGATGTTCAATATTGTATCTACTAGTCATATGTGACCATTTAAATTTTTTATTTTTAAGACAGGGTCTCACTCTGTCATCCAGGATGGGGTACAACTCATGGCTCACTGCAACCGTGAACTGCCAAGTTCAAGTGATTCTCCCACCTCAGCTTCCCAATTAGCTGAGACTACAGGCCTATGCCATCATGCCTGGCTATTTTTTGTATTTTTTTGGTAGAGACAGGGTATTTGCCATGGTGCCCAGGCTGGTCTCAAACTCCTGAGCTCAAACAATCCACTTGCCTCGGCCTCCCAAAGTGCTGGGACTACTGGCATGAGTCACCACACCTGGCCATAAATTAATTAAAATTAAATAAAATTTAAAATTCAGTTTCTGGCTGGGCATAGTGGCTCTTCCCTGTAATCCCAGCACTTTGGGAGGCTAAGATGGGTGGATCACCTGAGGTCAGGAGTTTGATACCACCTTGTCTCTAGTGAAAATACAAAAATTAGCTGGGTATGGTGGTACGTACCCATAGTGCTTGCTACTCTGGAGGCTGAGGCAGGAAATGACCTGAACCTGGGAGGTGGAGGCTGCAGTGAGCCAGGATGGTGCCACTGCACTGCACTCCAGCCTGGGTGACAGAGCAAGACACTGTCACAAACAAACAAAGACAGCACACACAGAACCCCCAAAGCTAATTGCGTCACTCTGCTAAAAGTAAGCACACAAAAGTTCTCTTTACGCTATTGCCCACAGCAGCATTTTCAAACCTTTTTTGATTCTCAAACTTCTTTCACTCTCATAATTTTGTCAACCTCCTTAGCAACTTCAAAAGCATTTTGTCCATTGTTCATAACATATAAGTTATTTTAGATAAATTTTATTTTAAAACAATAACTTTTTATAATTGGAAAGTTATTTTAACATCATCTTAAAGAGTAAAAACAAATGTCTACTTTTTCTTCTGTAACAAGTGATGCATGACATTTAATTGACTTTAAGTATATTAGGTATGACAATTTTCACAACTGGGCATGAGAAATGGCAAGGGTTTTGTTTTTGTTTTTTGTCTATATCAAACATAATCTGGCTTAAGCCTCCCTTTACCTAGGTTGGCAAAAAAAAAGTCCAACCTTTGTGTTGTGTAAGAGTTCCAGAGTTTCTGCAGTTTATCCAGAGTAGAAGTGAGTCAGGCCCTTAAGCCACAGGAATAGCTCTTGCTTTTCTGCTTAGCCGTCTGAAGGCAAAAACTGTGTCTCAACTCCTCTCTGCCAAGTTAGGTCTCCAGGGTCTTTGCTAAGCTCCTTAAACTGCTGCATCTGGGCTCTTAACACCAGAAGGGCTCGGGGACCCCCTACCCAGGGCCCTCCTACCCAGTGCACCTGAGGCCTCAGGACTGCTGGCATTTCAGGGAGCCAGCTTCCTTCCTGTCTCAACCCTCTGGGACACTTCAGCTTAAAATTTTCACAGATCGAGACTTATTTGAGGGTTGGTTTTTAGGTTCCTGACAATTGTTTCAGCCCTGAAAAACTAACTCCCTGCTGTGCATTCGGAGTTTGAAGACCCTATGAACAAAGACCTGACTACCTTCTTTGGTACAGGGAAGCATGAATCTACTTTCTTTGTCAGAAAGATGCAGCAATAAAAATATAGTGTAAATTACTCAGGAAGTCACTCTGCCTCATAAAACAACGAATACAATTTCTTACTACATATTTATGTAATAAAAAACTTTTTTGTTAACAAACGTATTTGCATTAAGGTTCAATTGAAAACCTAAAATGCGCAGAACTTAAGTGTATAGGGTGATGAGTTTTGACAAATTTATATACCCATGTAACTAAAACCCTGATCAAGATATGCCTTAGCCATAGCCCTGAATGGAAACGACCCTCATGTTTTTTCTAGTCTCTGCCCTCCTCTCTGCTCAGACGCAACCTCTATTCTGATTTCTATCGTCATGGATTAGTTTTGCCTATTCTTTTTTTTCTGAAGAAGTTAAAAGTTAAATTTAGGAATATCTTACAACAAAAGTGTAAAAAACAACATACCAAAACTCATGGAATGCAGCAAAAACAGTTACAAAGGAAATTTATAGCAGTACATGTTCTATGATTTGAATATTTTGTCCTTTCAAAACTCACACCTAAATGTTATCCCCAATGTGGCAGCATTGTGAGGGATTCTTTTTTTTCTTTTATTATTATTATACTTTAAGTTTTGAGATACATGTGCAGAATGTGCAGGTTTGTTACATAGGTGTACACATGCCATGGTGGTTTGCTGCACTCATGAATCCATCATTTACATTAGGTATTTCTCATAATGCTATCCCTCCCCTAGACCCTCCATTTCCCCGACAGGCCCCAGTGTGTGATGTTCTCTTTCCTACGTCCATGTGTTCTCATTGTTCAACTTGCACTTATGAGTGAGAACATGCCGTTTGGCTTTTTGTTCTTGTGTTAGTTTACTGAGAATGATGGTTTCCAGCTTTATCCACGTCTCTGCAAAGGACATGAACTCATCCTTTTTTATGACTGCATTGTACTCCATGGTGTATATGAGCCACATTTTCTTTATCCAGTCTATCATTGATGGGCATTTGAGTTGGTTTGAAGTCTTTGCTATTGTGAACACTGCTGCAATAAACATACATGTGCATGTGTCTTTATAGCAGAATGATGTATAATCCTTTGGGTATATACCCAGTAATGGGATTGCTGGATCAATGGCATTTCTGGTTCTAGATGCTTGAGGAATCACCACACTGTCTTCCACAATGGTTGAACTAATTTACACTCCCACCAACTGTGTAAAAGCTTTCCTGTTTCTCCACATCTTTTCCAGCATCTGTTGTTTCCTGACTTTTTAATCATCACCATTCTAACCGGCATGAGATGGTATCTCACTGTGGTTTTGATTTGCATTTCTCTAATGACCAGTGATGATGAGCTTTTTTTCATATGTTCGTTGGCCATTAGTTCTGCCTGTTCTTGAACCTTGCAAAAAATAGAATCATACAGTATATGTTCTTGTGTGTCTGACTTCTTTTGCTAAACATAATGTGTTTGAGATTCACACATGTTGTTGACAATTTTTTTTTTTTCTGAGACAAAGTCTCGCTCTGTCATCCAGGCTGGAGTGCAGTGGTGCAATCTTGGCTCACTTCAGCTTCCATCTCCCAGATTCAAGCGAGTCTCCTGGCTCAGCCTACCAAGTAGCTGGGATAACAGGGGCTCACCACCATGCCCAGGTAATTTTTGTATTTTTAGTAGAGATGGGGTTCCGCCATGTTAGCCATGCTGGTCTTGAACTCTTGACCTCAGGTGATCCACCCCACCTCGGCCTCCCAAAATGCTGAGATTATAGACGTGAGCCACTGTGCCCAGCCCATCTTTTTCATTTCAGTCACTCTGCATGGTATTGCACTGTGGTTTTAATGTGCATTTTCCTAATGATTAATAATAGTGTGCAACTTCTCATGTTTATCGGCCATTTAGAAATTCTCTTTTGTGAGCTGCCTGTTCATCTTTTGCACATTTTTAATAATTGAGTTATTAGTGTTTCTTTTACTTAACTGATTTGCAGGAATTCTTTGAATACTATGGACATGAGTCCTTTGACAGATACAGGTATTTAAAATAAATTCTGCCACTCTATGACTCACTTTTTCATTTACAGTGGTGTCTTAATGACCAAAAGTTCTAAATTTTAATGAAATCCAATTTATGAAGTTTTGATGTTAAGATTAGTGTTCTCCTCCTTACCCCCTCCCCCACCCCCAGTGCAAGAAATTTTTGCTTACCACTAGGCCATGAAGATACCCGCCTATATTTCTTCTAGAAGCCTTATTTTTTTTTCTGTTTCACATTTAGATCTATGATCCATCTCAAATTATTTTTGTGTATGGTGTGGGGTAGGGGTCAACACTCCCCTCCTCCCTATGTAGAGATCTAATTCTTCCAGTAGGGCAGGAACTAGGGTAAGAATGAGTGAGGTACTTATCTTGAACACAAAATGTAAGGAGCACCAAAACTTAATAATCGAGATATTTAATGAAACATTCTTGGCCGGGCACAGTGGCTCATGCCTGTAATCCCAGCACTTTGAGGCCAAAGCAGGCAGATCATGAGGTCAGGAGATCGAGGCTATCCTGATCAACATGGTGAAACCCCGTCTCTACTAAAAATACAAAAATTAGCCAGGAGTGGTGGCACGTGCCTGTAATTCCAGCTACTCAGGAGGCTGAGGCAGGAGAATTGCTTTAGCCTAGGAATCGGAGGTTGCAGTGAGCCGTGATTGCACCACTGCACTCCAGCCTGGCAACAGAGTGAGACATCATCTCAAAAAAAAAAAAAAAAAAATTAGTTAAACACAATACCATTATCATGCCAAAAAATTAACAGTAATTTTGTAATACCATAAAATACCCTTCAGCGTTCAAATTCCAGTTATCATCTGGGCGTGGTGGCTCACAACTGTAATCCCAGCACTTTGGGAGACCGAGGCAGAAGAATTGCTTGAGCTCAGGAGTTGGAGATCAGCCTGGGCAACATGGTGAAACCCCGTCTCTACTAACAATACACAAATTAGCTAGGCGGGGTGGTGTGTGCCTGTGGTCCTAGCTACTTGGGAGGCTGAGGTGGGAGGATCACTTAAGCCTGGAGGGAAAAGGTTGCAGTCAAGTCTGCTCCCCAGCACACCAGCTTGGGTGATGGAGCCAGATCTTGTTTCCAAAAAAAAAAAAAAAAAAACTCTAATTGTCTCCTAAGTGATATAAATTATTATTTGCAGTCTGTTTGATTAAAGATCACAGATTGAAATGGATTTGTGTATCTCTTAACTGTCTTCTAATTTGTAAATTGTCCATTTTCATTCCTTTCTTTTATCCAATTATATGTTGAAGAAATGGGGTCAGGCGTGGTGCCTCACACCTGTAATCCCGGCACTTTGGGAGACCGAGGTGGGTGGATCACATGAGATCAGGAGTTTGAGACAAGCCTGGCTAACATGGTGAAACCCTGTCTCTGCTAAAAATACAAAAAAAATTAGCCAGGCATGGTGGTATGTGCCTGTAATCCCAGCTAACTTGGGAGCTGAGCCAGGAGAATCACTTGAACCCAGGAGGCAGAGGTTACAGTAAGCTGAGATTGCTCCACTGCACTCCATCCTGGGCAATGGAGCAAGACTCAATCTCAAAAAACAAAAAATAAATAAATTTGTTTTGTAGAGTTGGGGTCTCACTATATTGCCCTGACTGGTCTTGAATTTGTGGCCTCAAGCAGTCCTCCCACCTTGGCCTCCCAAAGTGCTAGGATTACAGGTATGAGCCACCATACCCAGCCTAAATGTCATTTTCTAAATGATCTTGATACTTGAAAACACAATAGATTTTTCTATATTGATTTTCTACCTAGAGACTTTGCTAAATTTGCTTATCAATTCTAATTATCTATCTGTAGGTGTTCTTGAATATTCTACACAGTTATATTGTCTGCAAATAATAATTTTATTTCTTACTTTCTGATTCTTATACCTTTTCTTTTTCTTGTTTTATTGCACTGATTAGGACTTCCTGTACAATGTTCAATGGAGATGGTATAGTGGGGATTCTTATTTTTTGTGTGTGTAGAGGAAAGTTTTCAAGAATTTACCATTTATGTGTAATGTTTGCTATATGGTTTTTGCAAATACTCTATCAAACTAAGGAAGTCCCCTTTTATTTCCAGTCTGCAAATAGTTTTAGTACGAATGGGTGTTATTTATTTATTTATTTTTGAGAAAGAATCTCACTCTGTTTTCGAGGCTGGAGTGCAGCGGTGCGATCTTGGCTCACTGCAAACTCCGTGTCCTGAGTTCAAGTGATTCTTGTGACTCATCCTCCTGAGTATCTGGGATTTCAGGCAAGCATCACCACACCTGACTAACTTTTGTATTTTCAGTAGAGATGAGGTTTCACCGTTTTGGCTAGGCTGGCCTCAAACTCCTGACCTCAGGCGATCTGCCCTCCTTGACGTCCCAAAGTGCTGAGATTACAAGCGTGAGCCACTGCGCCTGGCCAGGTGATAAATTTTATCAAGCGATTTTCATGTCTCTATGTGAGATGGTTATATGGTTTTCTTGTTTATTCTATCAATGTGCTGAATGACACTGAGTTTTAAAAATAAAACAACTGTGAATTCTTGGAATAAATATAACATGTTCATGATGATGTTCATGATGCTTTTATTTTCTTTTCGTTTTTTTTTTTTTTTTTTCTTGAGATGAAGTCTCACTCTGTCACCCAGGCTGGAGTGCAGTGGTACAATCTCGGCTCACTCCAACCTCGTCTCCTGGGTTCAAGGGATTCTCCTGACTCAGCCTTCCTAGTAGCTGGGACTACAGGTGCCTGCCACCACACTCGGCTAATTTTTTATATTATTAATAGAGATGGGGTTTCATCATGTTGGATAGGCTGGTCTTGAACTCCTGACCTCAAGTCATCCACCTGCCTTGGTCTCCCAGAGTGCTGGGATTACAGGCCTGAGCCACTGTGCCAGGCAGATGCTTTTCATATATTACTGGATTCACTTTGCTGATACTTTGTTTAGGACTTTTGTATCTATGTCCATGAAAGAGATTGGCTTATAATTTTTCTTTCTAATATTGTCCTTATTAGATTTTAGAATCAAGGTCATTCCTGCCTCCTAACATAGAAGGAGAATAATTCCTCTTTTTCACCTCATTGGAATAAGAGACACCTCTAGCACAAAATTCTAAAGGTTTTTGATGTTTTATGCCAGGAACCTGGGACAAAACCAGATTATTATAACAAACACACATATATGAAAGAGAGAGACTGATTTCAAGAAATTGACTCACAAAATTGTCAGGGCTTAACAAATCAGAAATCCTTAGGACATACCAGAAACTCAGATAACTGAGTTGATGTTGCCGTCTTGAGTCCAAAATTAGTGTAGGCCAAGCTCGAAACTCAGGCAAGGATTTCCCATTGCAGTCTTGAGGCAGAATTCCTTCCTCTTCAGGAAACCTCAGTCACTGCTCTTAAGGCCTTCAACTGATTGGATGATGCCCACCCACATAATGGACATTAATCTGCTTTAAGGTGTACTAATTCTAAAGGTTAAGCACATCTGAAAACTACTTTCACAACAACACCTAAACTAGCTTTTGAACAAACAACTGGGCACATAGCTTAGCCAAGTTGACATGAAATTAACCATCACAATCCTATGTTTTCTTCTGAGAGTTTTATAGTTTTACAGCTCTTACATTTAGATCTTTGCATCATTTTGAATTAATTTTTGTAGATGGTGTGAATTAAGAGTCCAACTTCATTCTTTGGCATGTGGCTGTCTAGTTGTCCAAGCACCATTTGTTGAAGAGACTGTTATTTTCCTATTGCACGGTCTTGCTACCCTTATAGAAAATCAATTGATTTGTAGATATAAGGGTTTATTTCTAGATTCAATTTGATTTCATAGTTCTATATGTTTATCCTTAGGCCAGTACCACACTGTTTTGATTACTACAGCTTTGTAAGTTTTAAGATCAGGAAGTATGAGTCCTCCAACTTTGTTCTTTTTCAAGATTATCTTGACTATTCAGGGACCCTTGTAATTCCATATGAACTTTATGACCAGCTTTTTCATTTCTGTCAAAAAGTCTATTGAGATTGTAATAGGGATTATACTGACTCTGTAGATTGCTTTGGGGAATATTGCCATTTTACCAATATTAAATATTGCAATCCATGAACAAGCGATGTCTTTCCATTTATTTACGTCTTCTTTAGTTTTTCAACAATGCTTTGTACCTTTCAGTGTACAATCTTGCACCCTCTTGATTAAATTTATTCCTGAGTATTTTATTCTTTTGAATGCTAAAAATGGGGCTTTTATTAGCTCTAATAGGTTTCTTTCAGATATTCTATATGTAAGATACGTCTTCTTTGAACACAGTTTTACTTATTCCTTTCTAATTTGGATGGCTTTTCTTTTTTTGCCTAATTGCTGTGATTAGAACTTCTGTATAATTTTAAACAGATGAGGCTTCACTGGGGCAGTGGTCCTGAATTCTAGACCCAGTGGGGTGAAGGACCTGCTCTAGTGTCTCTACTGGGCAGGAGTTCCACCCCCTGGGCTTTGCCAGGCCCACACAGCTTTGGGTAGAGGTTGTCTAACCTGTTGAAAGTGAGGCAATGGTCCCCCTTTTCAAAACTGAGGTGGCAGCCCCGATGATCTCTGAATTGCCTTCCAGGTTACTCTTCCCTTGTCTTCAAGAATAGTGTATGTTTGTGGCTGAAGAGCTCTATGGTCCTGAACTGTAAAATTCCAGAAGACCAACAGCTTTCCCTCATTCCCTCCCATCTGTTGCTGCTTCAGTTCAACCTGGCAGTTTTCCTGCTGTGGTGACTGATTGACTGATTAATCTGTTTCACACATATACTGATCCCCCTATTGAAGGATTACTTGGTCACACCTTTAGTGTTCTCTTTGAATACACTTTCTCATTTTTTTTTTTTTGCAACACGAATAGGCTGAGAATTTTTCAAGTCCTTAAATTCTAGTTCTTTTTTGCTCAATAATTCCATCTTCAAGTCAATTCTCTCTTCTCACATTTTACTATAAATGGGAGAACCAAGGCACTTCTTCAAAACTTTACTTAGGAATCTCATTAGCTAAATATCCAATTTTATGACTCACAAGTTCTACTTTCCATAGAACACTAGAACATGAACAGAATTCAGCTAAGTTCTTCACTACTTTACAAGGATCACCATTTCTGTTTCCAATAATATGTTCCTTATTTCTTTCTGAGACCTTGTCAGAATGGCCTTTACTGTGCATATTTCTACAATTGTGATTACTTAGATATTCTCTAAAAAGATGGAAACTTTCTCTACAACTCTCCTCTTTTCTTCCTGAGCCCTCAACAGCATCACCCTTAATAGTTCATTTCTGGCAATGTAGGCTTTTTCTAGCATGCATCTCAAAACTCTTCCACCCTCTACTCATTACGCATTTTTTGGTGTATGTTGCAGCAGCACCCTCACTTCTTGGTACCAATTTCTATCTTAGTCCATTCAGGTTTCTATAACAAAATATAAACTGGGTGGCTTATCAACAACAGAAACTTCTTTCTCACAGCTCTGGAGGCTGGGAAGTCCAAGATTGGGGTGCCAGCATGGTCAGATTCTGGTGAGGTACTTCTTTTGGGTTGCAGACTGCCAACTTCTGTGTTTTTACATGGTGGAAAGAGTGAGAGCTATCTCTGGAGTATTTTTTTTTTTTTTTTGAGGCAGTCTCTCTCTGTTACCCAGGCTGGAGTACATGATCTCAGCTCACTGTAACCTCCTCCTCCTAGGTTCAAGCAATTCTCATGCCTTAGCCACTTGAATAGCTGGGATTACAGGCATGTCCCACCACACCTGGCTAATTTTTGAATTTTTAGTAGAGATAGGGTTTTGCCATGTTGGCCAGGCTGGTCTCAAACTCCTGGCCTTAAGTGATCCACCCGCCTCAGCTTCCCAAAGTTCTGGGATTACAGGTATAAGCCACCGTGCTCAATCGTCTGGAGAATTTTTTGTGAGGACATTAATTCCATTCAAGAGGGCAACTCTTATGACCTAATCACTTCCCAAAGGCCCCATCTACTAATACATTTCATTGAGGGTGAGGATTTAAACAAATGAATTTTTGGGGGACATAAACATTGTCCTCCAATGGATCCATTGCAACGTCCTTTATCATGCTAAGGAAGTCTCCTTCTATTTTTATGGTTATGTTTTTTTTAAACCATAAATCGTTGTTGGATTATGTCAAATGCATTTTTCTACATCGATTTATATGATCCTGTGAGTTTTTTTCTTCTTTATGTTATTAATGTGGTATATTACAGTGGTTTATTTTCTTATGTTGAAAAACTTTGCATTTTTGGGAAAAATCCTGTTTTCACTATTTCTATTCAACATTGTTTTGAAAGTTCTAGGCAGACCAATTAGGTATACTATGAATAGTTTGCTTTTTTTTGACTGAAAATTTCTCTATTTCGCCTTATATTTTGAAGGGTAGTTTCACTAAGTATAAAAGTCTAAGAGCCATGTGCTATGGTTCATGCCTGTAATCCCAGCACTACAAGAAGCCAAGACAGAGGGATCACTTGAGGCCAGCAGTTTGAGACCAGCTTGGGAAACATACTAAGATCCGATCTCTCCCAAAACAAACAAACAAAAAAGGCTGGGTGTGGTGATATGCACCTGTAGTCCTAGCTACTCAGGAGCCTGAGACAGGATGATTGCTTGAGCCCAAGAGTTTGAGGTTACACTGAGCTATGATTATGCCACTGCACTGAAACTTGGGCAACAGAGAGAGACCTGGTCTCTAAAAGGAAAAAAAAATCTAGGTAGGCAGTTATTTTATTTTAGCACATTAAAGGATGTTATTCTATTGTTTTCTGGCTTCCAATATTCCTAAAAGATATAAAGTGTTCATCTTATTCTTCTTTTGAATAAAATGTATCTTTTAATTTTGCCTGTTAAGATTCATTGTG
>NW_022436984.1:1272189-1501017 GCF_009761245.1 Sapajus apella
CTGAGTCCTACACTGATAGTAAGAAATTCCTACATGGAGAGTTTCCTAAGAGTCATCCCCTGGGGCTCGGCTCTTAATGGCCTGCTGGTACCATTAAGTCTTTTTTTGTTTTTGTATTTGTTTTTGGAGACAGAGGTTCTGTCATCCATGCTGGAGTGCAGTGGCATGATCTTGGTTCACTGTAACCTCTGCCTCCCACATTCAAGCAATTCTGCCTCAGCCTCCGGAATAGCTGAGATTACAGGTGCACACCGCCACTCCTGGCTAAGTCACTGTATTTTAGTACAGACAGGGTTTCACCATGTTGCCCAGGCTGATCTCAAACTCCTGAGCTCAGGCAGTCTGCACACCTCAGCCTCCCAAAGTGCTAGGATTACAGGCATGAGCCACCACGTCTGGCTCATCAAGTCTTTCTAGCATTGTTTGCAATGATAGGTTTTGGCTTTAGAGGCCTGCCAATCCATTAAGTTTTAAAAATACCTGTATTGAGGTATACTTAGAGTACAATAGACTGCACATATTTAAAGCACACACTGTGGTCAGCTTTGACCTGTGTCTGTACCCGTGAAACCATTGCCACAATCAAGATAACAAACATTTTTGTCTCTCCCAAGAGTTTGTTCATGTCTCTTTGCCATATCTTCCTCTATTCCTGTCTACAGGCACCACTGTACAGTGGTTTGCATATTTCAGGATTTTATATAAACGAAGTCACACAGGATGGTCTCATTTTTTTCATGATTTCTTTCACTCAGAATAATGATTTTGAGATGAAAAATAGTTTCTATTGCTGAGTAGAATTCCATTATGGATACCATAATTTGTTTAGCCATCTATCTTGATGGACATTTGAGTTATTTTCAGTTTTAGGTGTCAGTAGGCTTCTATGAACATTCATGTGCAAGTCTTGTGTAGATAAATGCTTTCATTTCTTCAGATAAATATCTAAGATGGTATTTACCATCATAGGTTGGTTGATTCATATGGCAGGAGTATGTTTCGTTTTTTTAAGAAACTACCTGTTTTCCAAAGTGGTATTTTGCATTCCCACCAGCAATGTATGAGAGTCAGTCTTTTCCATTTTAGCTAATTTAATGGGTGTGTAGTGGTATCTTACTGTGGTTTTGTGGGTTTTTTTTTTTTTTTGTCTTTTTTTGAGACAGAGTCTCCCTCTATCACCCAGGTTGGAGTGCAGTGGCTTGATCTCAGCTCACTGCAGCCTCCGCCTCCCGGGTTCAAGCAATTCTCCTGACTTAACCTGCTGAGTAGCTGGGATTACAGGTGTGCACCCCCATGGCTAATTTTTGTATTTTCAGTAGAGATGGGGTTTCACCAATGTTGGTCAGGCTCGTCTTGAAGTTCTGACCTCATGTGATCCTCTCAACTTGGTCTCCCAACATGCTGGGATTACAGACGCCAACCACCGCGCTTAGCTTAATTGGTGGTTTTTAATTCATCATATATGAATAATAATGTTGAGCATCTGTTTGTATTCTTTTTTTTCTTTTTTTGCATCTGTTCGTATTCTTATTGGCCATTTCTATTATGTAAGTATCAGTTTACATTTTTATCCATTAAAAAAATTAGGTTTTCTTATTGAATTGTATTTTAAAAAATCTGTTCTGAATATAACTCTTTTGTCTGCTATATTTCCTTCCAGTCCGGTTTGTCTTTCCTTTTCTGAATGTTTCTTTTGAAGAGCAAAAGGGTTTAAGTTACCATTTTTTCCCTTATGTTGTATGCTTTTATGTATCACGTTTAAGAAAACTTTGCCTCGCTGGAGATTGTAGTGAGTCGAGATTGCGCCACTGCACTCCAGCCTGGGTGACAGAGTGAGATTCTGTCTCAAAAAAAATAATAAAAAAAGAAACTTTTGCCTCTGTAATTGTAAAGATATTCTCTGGTCCTTTCTCCTAGAAGTTTGTAGGTTTTATATTTAGGTCTGTGACTCATTTAGAATTAATTTTTGTGAATGTTGTATGGTAAGGGTCAATGTTGACTTTTTTTTCTATTTGTATACCCAGTTGGAAAGAATTTTCTTTCCCTATTGAATTGCCTTGGCACCTTTGTCAAACTTTACTTGGACATGTGTATGTGTAGGTCTGTTCGTGGACTCTCCTTATTCTCTTCCATTGATGTTTATTTAGACTCTTGAAATTAGATAGTAAGTCTTCTAACTTTGGTGTTCTTTTTCAAAATTGTTTTGGTTATTCTCAGTTCTTTGCATTTTTATAAAAATTACAGAATTGGGTTGCCAACATCTATTAAAAGAAACTTGTTGAATATTAATTGGTATTATATTGAATCTATAGATTCCTTTGGGGAAAATTGCTATTTTAACAATACTGAGTTTTCTGATTTATGAACATGCTATATTTTTCCCTTTATTTAAGTCTTTTTTTTTTTTTTTTTTGAGAGGGAGTCTTGCTTTGTCACTCAGGCTGCCAGGCTACCAGGCTGGAGTGCAGTGGTGCTATCTCAGCTCACTGCAACCTCTGCCTCCCAGGTACAAGCGATTCTTTTTCCTCAGCCTCCTAAGTAGCTGGGATTACAAGCACACACCACCACGCCCGGCTAGTTTTTGTATTTTTAGTAGAGATGGGGTTTCACCATGTTGGTCAGCCTTGACTTAAACCCCTGACCTCATGATCTGCCCACCTTGGCCTCCGAAAGTGCTGGGATTATAGGCATGAGCCACCATCCTGGCCTATTTAAGTCTTCTTAATTTCTTTCAGCAATGTGTTGTAGTTTCTTTTTTTTTATTTTATTTTATTTTAATTTTTTATTTTAATTTTTATTTATTTTTATTTTTATTTTTTAATTTTTTTTTTTTTTTTTTTGAGACGGAGTTTCACTCATGTTACCCAGGCTGGAGTGCGGTGGCGCGATCTCGGCTCACCGCAACCTCCGCCTCCCGGGTTCAGGCAATTCTCCTGCCTCAGCCTCCTGAGTAGCTGGGATTACAGGCACGCACCACCATGCCCAGCTAATTTTTTGTAGTTTTAGTAGAGACGGGGTTTCACCATGTTGACCAGGATGGTCTCAATCTCTTGACCTCGTGATCCACCCGCCTCGGCCTCCCAAAGTGCTGGGATTATAGGCTTGAGCCACCGCGCCCGGCTGTGTTGTAGTTTCATTGTAAAAGTCTTGAACGTCTTTTGTTAGGTTTGTTCCTAGGTGTATTATCTTATTCTGGTGTTACTGTAAATGGTATTCTTTTTATAATGTCATTTTCTAGTTGGTTGTTGCTAGTATACAAGAATTCAGTTGACTTTGTATGTTATCCTTGTATCCTGACACTTTATAAATTCATTTATTAAGTTCTAGTAATTGTTTTGTAGATTCCTTGGGATTTATTTTGTAAATAATAATATAATCTGCAAGTAGGGACAGTTTTGCTTTTTCCTTTTGATCTTTTTATAAACTTATCGCAATGACATTCATCAGTGAAACTATGTGAGCCCGGAGTTTTCACTTTGGGAACTATTTCATACATTCAGTTTATTTAACAGATATGGGGCTATTTAGATTTCCAGTTTCTTCTTGTGTCTGTTTTGGTAAGTAGTATTTTTAAAGAAATTTGTTCATTGTAATTTTTCCATTGATTAGCATAAAGTTATTCAAAGTATATTATTATTTACTGTCTGTATAATCTGCGATAACCCCTCTTTCATTTCTGTTATTGGTTATTTGTAGTATTTTTTATTCTTGATTAGTCTAGTTACAGAGTTGTAAATGTTGTGATCATTTCAAAGAACCACATTTCCTCTGTTGTCTGTTTTCTAGTTCATGAGTTTCTCCTCTTACCTTTTCTTTAGTTTACTTTGCTTTTCCTTTTAAGTTATCTTAAGATGAAATTTTAAGTCATTGATTTTAGATCTTTTCTAGTATAAACATTTAGAGCTTTAAGTTGCTAAGTATTGCGTTAGTTGAATCCTACAGATGTTGATACGCATATTTTTGTTGTTTTTCAGTGCAAAGTATTTTCAAATTTCATTTGTGATTTTATTTTTGACCTATGAATTATTTAGAAGTAGATTATTTAATCTGGAGATATTTGGATATTTTTGTGTTTTCTGTTTGTAGGTATCTTCCTATTATTGATTCCTAAGTTGATTTCAATGTGGTCAGAGAATACACTGTGTAATTTTCATCCTTTTAATAAAAGTTAAAGTTGATGGCCCAGCGTAAGATCTATCTTAATGAATGCACAATGTGCACTTGAAGAGAATATATATCCTGCAGTTGTTAGATGTAGTGTTGTGTAAATGTTAACTAGAGCAAGGTAGCTAATAGTGTAGTTCAGATCATTTTTTGTCTTTTACTGAATTTTTATCTAGTTCTATCAGTTGCTAAAAGGAGGACGTCTTAAATTCTCTGCTGAGATTATGCAGTTGTCTATTTTTCCCTTTAATTCTGTCAAGTTTTGCTTTGTGTACTTTGAGGCTCTATTATTAGGTACCTACAGTGGGTAATTATGTCTTCCCAATGATTTGACACTTTGTCATTATGAAGTGTCTCTTTTTATCTCTGGGAGTACTCTTTGTCTTGAAGTCTGTTTTATCTGACATTGAAATAGTCATTCCAGCCTTCTTATGTTTGCTGATTGTATGATACAATTTTTTCATCTGTTTACTTTCAATCTACAGATATCTTTATATTTTAGAGTGCTTCTTGTAGATAGCATGTAGTAGTAGGATATCACTTTTTAATTTGTCAATAGCTGACTTGTAATTGGATTATTTAGACTGCAAACATTTAAATTATTTGTTGGTACGGTTGGATAGGTCTACTCTTTTATTTTTTGTTCTCTGTTTATCCCTTGTTTTTTGTTCCTCTATTTCCTCTTTGGGATTATATGAATGCTTAGTGTATGCCCCTCCCAGCTCTTGTTTTTTTAGAGACCGTGTCTCGCTCTGATGCCCAGGCTGGAGTTGGTGGCACCTTCCTTGCTTTCTGGGCTCAAGTGGTCCTCCCACCTCAGCCTCCCAGTAGCT
This sequence comes from Sapajus apella, assembly GCF_009761245.1. Lineage (NCBI taxonomy): Eukaryota > Metazoa > Chordata > Mammalia > Primates > Cebidae > Sapajus > Sapajus apella. The sequence continues at coordinate 1,277,187 of NW_022436984.1, forward strand.
GGGATTACAGAGGTGTGAGGCATCTACCCCGGCCTATTTATCATTTCTGTTGCTCTTTCTTCATTCTTAAAAATCCAAGTTTCTCTCTGGTATTATTTTTCTTCAGCTGGAATCATTTGTTTTAGCATTTCATATGGAGCAGGTCTGCTTACAACGAATTCTTTTTATTTCTGAGGGTATTTTTACTGGATATAGAATTCTGAATTGACAAATTTTTTTCTCTCAAGATTTTAAGGATATTTCTTTTTCTTTTTCTCCATCCCCTCAAGCATTTATCCTTTGTGGTATAGACAATCCAATTACACTCTTTTAGCTATTTTAAAATGTACAATTAAGTTCTTAAAATTATTTTTTGGCCAGGCGCCTTGGCTGACGCCTGTAATCCCAGCACTTTGGGAGGCTGAGGTGGGCGGATCACTAGGTCAAGTGATGGAGAGCATCCTGGCCAACATGGTGAAACCCCATCTCTACTAAAAACACAAAAAAATTAGCTGGGTGTGGTGGTGCACGCCTGTAGTCCCAGCTAGTCGGGAGGCTAAGGCAGGAGAATTGCTTGACGCGGGAGGCAGAGGTTGCAGTGAGCCGAGATCGTGCCACTGCACTCCAGCCTGGCACCTGGCGACAGAGCAAGACTCTGTCTCAAAAAAAAAAAATTATTTTTTGTAGAGACAGGGTCTTGCTATGTTGCCCAAGCTGTTCTTGAACTTGTGGGCTCAAACAGTCCCCCTCCCTTGGCCTCCCAAAGTGCTTGGATTACAAATGTGAACCATTACATTGGCTTATTTTAAAGTTACGGTACTGTGTTCTGGTCTTCTTGGTTTCTGTTGAGAAACCCATGGTCATTTAAATTATTTTCTGTAATGTAATATGCCACTTTTCTGAAGCTTTCTAGTTTAAAACAAAATTGTTGTCTTTGAATAGTTTTTTGAAACAGGGTCTAACTCTCATTGCCCAGGCTGGAGTGCACCGGCACAACCTCTGCCCACTTTTCCTTCTGGGCTCAGATGATTCTCCCACCTCAGCCTGCTGAGTAGCTGGGACTACAGATGCACACTACCACACCTGGCTAATTTTTTGTATTTTTAATAGAGATAGGGTTTCACCATGTTTCCCAGGCTGGTCTTGAATTCTTGGAATCAAGGGATCTGCCTGCCTCAGCCTCCTAAAGTGCTGGGATTGCAGGCTTGAGCCACTGCACCCAGCTTAGTTTATTTTATTTATTTATTTATTTATTTGAGACATAGAATCTCACTCTCTCGCCCAGGCTGGAGTGCAGTGGTGTGATCTTGGCTCACTGCAACTTCTGCCTCCCAGTTTCAAGCGATTCTCCTGCCTCAGCCTCCTATATAGCTGGGACTATAGGCGCCTGCCACCACACCTGGCTAATTTTTGTATTTTTAGTAGAGATGGGTTTTCACCATGTTGGCCAGGCTGGTCTTGAACTCCTGAGCTCAGGTGATCCTCCAAAGTGGATCTTGGCCTCCCAAAGTACTGGGATTATAGGCATGAACCACCATGCCTGCCCCCTCCCCCCTTTTTTTTTAAATTAAGAGATGGGGTTTCACTATGTTGTCCAGGCTGACCTTAAACTCCCGGCCTCAAGCAATCCTCCTGCGTCTTCTGAGTAGCTGAGCTTATAAGCACGAGCCATCTTTACTATTTTTAAGTGTACAGTTCAGTGGTAATAAATACATTTATATTCTTTTTTTTTTTTCCCTCTCTTTACCTTCCCCCCATCTCTCCCTTCTCCTTCCTGGCTGAATAATTTCATTAAGATGTGCCTTCACTGGGTACCGTGGCTCCTTCTTGTAATCCCAGCACTTTGGGAGGCTGAGGTAGGAAGATTGCTTGAGCCTAGGAGTTTGAGGCCAGCCTGGACAACAAAGTGAGACCCCGTCTCTACACACACCAAAAAAGAATGAGCTGGGTATGGTGGTACACATTTGTGGTCTCAACTACTGAGGAGGCTGAGGTGGGAGGATTGTTTAAGCCTGAGAGGTGGAGGCTGTGCTTGAGCCACTACACTCCAGCCTGAGTGACAGAGTGAGACCCTGTCTCAAATAATAATAATAATAGTAATGAAGCGTTTTGCACCAGCCTGGGCAACACAACAAGACCCCATGTCTATGAAAAAACACAAAAATTTAGTGGGCGTGATGGTGTGCACCTGTGGTCCCTGCTAGTCTGGTATGGTGAGGTGGGAGGGTCACTTGAGCCAGAGAGATTCAAGCTGCAGTGAGCCATGTACCACTGTACTCTGGACTGGGCAACAGAACAAGACTCTGTTTCAAAACCAAACAAAAAGATGTGTCTTGGTATATTTTTCTTTGAGTTATCCTATTTGGTGTTTGTTGAGCTCCTTGAATCTGTAAATTTATATCTTTGACCAAGTGTGGGGGATTTTCCACCATTTTTTTTTTCAAATGTATTTTTCTGCCTTAGTATCTTTCTCCTCTCCCTCTGGGATTACAACTATACTTAGGTTAGAACTTTTGGTATGGCGGCTCTGTTGACTGTTTTTCAATCTTTTTTTCTCTTTATTCTTCAGACTGGGTCATTTCTGTTGATTGATCTTCAAGTTCACAGACTCTTTCCTCTGTCCTCTCCATTACTGAACCCATCCAATGAGTTTTTATTTCAGACATTGTATTTTTCAGTTCTAAGATTTCATTTGGTTCTTTTTTATGGTTTCTTTTTCTGCAGATGATTCCTACCTTTCATTTCTTGTGTGCTTTCTTTTATAAGAAAGAAATTTATAAGGAAATACTTTTTACTGAAAGTATTGACAGTTCCAACATCTGGATTACCTTGGGGTTGGCATGTTTTGATCATCTCTTCCTTTGAAAATTGCTCACATTGGCTGAGCACGGTGGCTTCTGCCTGTAATCCCAGCACTTTGGAAGGCCAAGGTGGGTGGATCACCTGAGGTCAGGAGTTCAAGACCAGAACTGGTGAACATGGTGAAACCCCATCTCTACTAAAAATACAAAGAAATTAGCCAATCATGGTGGCACATGCCTGTAATCTCAGCTACTTGGGAGGCTGAGGCAGGAGAATAGCTTGAACCTGGGAGGTGGAGGTTGCAGTGAGCCAAGATTGTGCCACTGCACTCTAGCATGGGCAACAGAGCAAGACTCCATCTCAAAAAAAAAAAAAAGGAAAAAGGAAAATTGCTTACATTTTCCTGGTTCTTTATGTGTTGCGTAATTTTGGAATTTATCCTCAACATTGTGAATATTTTTTGTGTAGATTTTGGGATCTATTATAATTCTCCTGGGAAATGTTGCCGTTTCTGTTTTAGCAGGCAACCCTGCTTTAGGTTCAGGCCAAAACTTCTATCTTGCTTTTTGGAGGCATTGGTTAAAATCTCAGTTCTGTCCTTTAGGTCTTTGCTATGATGATTTGGGCTGTCCCATACATGAATAGCTCAGGGGCTTGTCTGAGACTTCTGCAGGTGTTTCCAATCTTATTTCAGTTCTCCAAGCTTTTGCTGCTTTGGTTTGGGTCACATTAGCGTTCAAATCTCATTTTGGTTTTCAAAGTCTTTGCTAGGCTGGTATGTATGGGTACATGCCACACATTGATGGCTAAGGTCAACTTGTGACCTGTGTGGATTCATACACTGATTTAAAGGATTCTTGTTTTTTGCCTTTCTCTCCAGCTTTCCCCCTTCCCCATTCCCCAACTCTGGTCTACAGGAACCTTTTTTCCTGATTTGCTTGGACAGAAAGAAGGGAGTTTCTAGAATTAAAGCTGCTCACACATGAGGGAAAAAGACAGAACTGGAAAACTCACCCCATTTGGGTCACTTCTCCCAGCTTTGACGTCCCTGTGTAATTTACTTGTTTTTGTTTGCTTTACAGAGTCCAATCAGCAGGAGGGGTGGGGCTTAGTGGGGTTAGCTGCCCCACCAGAGCCAGGACTTCTGTGTATTAAATCTGTGCTATTGGACCTCATGTGCAGAGAGCCGAAACTCATCCTTCTCTGTTTGTAGCCTACTGACATAACCAGTCTCTGTTATGTTTACTTATTCCCATTTCCATCCCTTCCCTCCTAGAGGAAACTGTATAAACAAGTGTGATGTTTGTCCTTAAATATTTATGACTCCTTTAAAAATAAGCTGCGTTTATGTGAGGATTTGTTTTTAGCTTGCTGAATTGACATTGTGCTAGAGATGTTGTTTTGTTTCTTTTTTCCTTCAATAGTATGCTTTTTAGTTATGTTCGTGTCTCTATGTATGGAATTGGTTTATTGCTTCTAATAGCAACATAGTATTCTATGCATAGCAGGCATCTATCACATTTTACAAGGGTGGTCACAGACAAACCTCTGTATGTGTAATTCTTTTTTTTTTTGAGATGGAGTTTCACTCTTGTTGCCCAGGCTGGAGTGCAACGGTGCGATCTCAACTCACTGCAACCTCTGCTTCCTGGGTTCAAGCAATTCTCCTATCTCAGCCTCCCCAGTAGCTGGAATTACAGGCATACACCACCACGTCCAGCTAATTTTTTTTATTTTTAGTAGAGACGGGGTTTCAGCATGTTGGTCAGGCTGGTCTCAAACTCCTGGCCTCAGGTGATCCACCCGCCTTGGCCTCCCAAAGTGCTGGGATTACAGGCATGAGCCACCGCTCTATGTATAATTCTTATTAGCTCTATATCTGAAGTGTTATTGTGAATCTTCCAATTCAAGTTAACTTTTTTTCCTTTTGTTTACTTTTTCTCCCATGGTCTGTCTCCATACAGCAGCCAGAAGGATCTTTCTGAACTGTACATCTAAAATAGGCCTCACAGGTATTAAGCTGGAAAAGGGAGGTTCTAGGAGTCCCTAGACCACTCTTGGAGAATTGCTGCTCTACTGTATCTTGAGCCATCTACAAGAGTGTCTGATGCTTTGTAGTTACACAGTCATGTTTGTTAATTGTCATACTGACTGGTCTTAAATTTTGGACTCTGGATTCAGCCGTATACCAGAATTCTCTGGCCAGATTAATTCATACAAGATAGCATCCCTCCTTTAGCTGTGGAAGCTAAGTATCATGTTGCCTAAATAAGATGGGGCATCAGGGTTTAGGGAGAATGCTGAGGGAGAAGAAAGATGGGTCAGATTAGGCCCTACAGATATTCCTTTCCCTTAGAGATACCCTTGAGTTACCGTGCCTCTGTCAGAGAAATAGAGCGGCTGGGTCAGACCAGGTTACAAATCCAGGAAGTCTTCTGAAGGGTCACAGAACAACCTTATTGCTTTGGCTACTTTCTTTTCTTAGATGAATCTAGGAAGGAGTGTCTACTTGGACTGCAAAGTGATCATTTATGTGTACTCCTTACTCTTGCTGATTACAGTGAAGAGTGATAATAATTGCACATGTTGTATTAGATCAGCTATTGCTATTGTTAGATGATTACAACTTACATTCTGTTTTTATAAAAGCAGGCTTCTTAGTTTTCTGCACAGGTAACCAACCTGGTTATAATATAAAAGAATGTATAGAAATTTTGCTACAGACCTTCCTTTGTGGTGTATATTTTTATGTTGTATTAGTAGCAGGACCCAGTGCTCCATAAAGGATAATAGTTTCCAGTACACTATTCCTCATGATGACTCCTTAAGTGGTTCATCATCTGCCTCTTCGTGTGAACCAGTGAGTGATTTTCCAGCATCTTTTCGAAAATCTACCTACTGGATGAAGATGAGAAGGATCAAGCCAGCTGCTACTTCTCATGTTGAAGGTATCAATATCAGTGTCTTCTTATTCCAGAGATGGAACACTCCCTAAAGTTATAGTGTGAGATTATTGTAAATACCTCTTAAGGGTATCAAATGCCAGATATTTGTTTCTCATTAGTGATTTTAAAAAATTTAAGGTGTTAGGCTATTGGACCCTGTTAGCTTCATGAACTGTCTGATAGAATAAAATTCTGCTAGGTTATACTTAGCATTTGATTTTCCTCTTTGTAGGATTTGAACTTCTTTTCCTCTTTTCTTCTAGTTTGAACTTCTGTTGATGATTTAGGGGCTAGTGTAAGGGTTATTTAGGGGAGAATATTCTAGATGGTCACAGTCTCAAGGGTCCTTGGATAGCTAGCCCTCTATCTTGAGCAACTCTTGTGCTCCTTTTTAGTCTCAAATCAAGATTAAGCAAAACACATTGCCTGAAGGCCCTTACTGTTTATAAGGAACAATGGATGGTTTGGGATAGACAACAAGGTAAAAAGAAAGAGGGAGGTTGGGTCAGTTGATGAGAAGTTACACCAGGTTCCCTAAAAATCTCACAGATAGTTCCTGAGTCCTGTGTTCACTGATGCTTTTTCCTTTTGATGGTCTCGTGAATGATGTTTTGAAGGCAGGCCTAGCTGTTATTTACAAAGTGTGCTGAGTTTTTGTTTTGTTTTTGTATGGTACTTCAGGGTCAGGTGGAGTATCAACCAAGGGAAAAAGGAAACCCAGGCAGGAAGAAGATGAAGACTATCGAGAATTTCCTCAGAAGAAGCATAAGCTTTATGGTAAGGCAGTAACTTTGCTACTTCTTTTTCCTTGGGTGACTGGGCTTTATTCTTTGAGGGTAAAAGAAAAAGAGACCTTAGTTTGAGCCCTTTAGTGACCTCTGAGCCCTTTGAATTGTTTAAGAGGGAATGGTCTCCATCCTGCCGCCTTATACCCTTTCATTATGTCATGACTTAGGCAGTCAGTCTGTTGAGGGACTGGGAAATAGGGTGTTGAAGAGAAGGGGAGGGAAGACATTTTGGTATTAGTAAAGGTGACATGTTGGGCTTCAAGTTTCTGTCTTGTGTCAGGGAGGAAGCAACGGCCTAAAACTCAGCCCAATCCCAAATCCCAGGCTCGTCGCATTCGGAAGGAACCACCAGTTTATGCAGCAGGTATGTTTTCTTCTGGAACCATTGTGGGATGTAGTTCTCACACCCTGATTTGTTGTTGGTGTTGTCTGTGAAGAAATGAGGTACTGAAGCATTTCTTTAAGGAGGCAGTTACTAAGGGCCCAAGTTTGGAGTCAGACAGACCTTTGCTCAAGTTTTGGCTCTTCATTAACTTTCTGACCTGCCTTCATTTATTTACCTTCTTCTAGCCTCAGTTTCCCTGCCTATGAATAGGGATGATAAAGGCAGTCAGAACTGTTGTGAAAATTAAATAGATAAAAACATTTAGCATAGTCTCAGGCACATAGAAACACTCAGCAGATAGGCTGTGACATTTCTCAGTATCCCATTGTTATATCCTGTTGTGAAAAATGTTGCTGCCTAGTTCTTTAAGCCACTGGTCTTTGGAGTGGTTCTCAGGTGGTTTTTATCATGGAGAAATGAGAATGAGTTTTCAGAAACTACACTGTCTGAAAAATACTACTATTAGAAGTTATACCCAGCAAGAGTCTCTTTGTTACAGTCTACCAGGAAAAGGAAAAAGCATTTTATGATACTTTTCCTAAATTGTGGGATTATGCTTTTTGTTTTTGGAGAATACTGCAGATTACAAAGTGTTTCTTTCTCTCCTTTGTAGGCAGTTTGGAGGAGCAGTGGTACTTAGAAATCGTTGATAAAGGCAGTGTCTCCTGCCCTACCTGCCAGGCAGTGGGGAGGAAGACCATAGAGGGTTTAAAGAAACACATGGAAAACTGCAAGCAGGTTAGATATTTTGGCATTTCGTTACTGTTACGATTTTAAATCCAAACTTTAGACCTCTTTTGCTGTGTTGGATGTGCTGGTTATAATGGATGAAAAGCAGCATTGTGTAATAAAGGAAACATAGGCTTTGGATCTGACAGTTAGGTTTGAATCTTTTCTTAGCCACATACTAGTGTGGCATTTAGCTTTTTAAGTGTGTACCTCAGCTTCATTTGTAAAATGGAGAAAATATAATACATATGAAATAATAAAAACCTTATATAGTCCAGGAGAGGATAAGAAAGAAGTAACACGTGGTCAAGTGTCTAACCCATTACTTGGCAAATACTGGCATTCAGTAAATGGTAATTCTTACTATTTTAAAAGTGAATTGCTTTTATTTTGCCCTTAAGGACATGACACTGGGTTTCTGGGATTTTGAGGTTTATTGACTGTTGAGTTTGAGAAATAAAGGAGACATAGACAAAAGCATTTGAGTAGGACTTTGTGTCATTCTGTCTCTCTGTGGAACAACCTAGCACTGAGCAGTATTTTTCCTTTTAGGAAATGTTTACTTGTCATCATTGTGGGAAACAACTTCGTTCACTGGCAGGGATGAAGTATCACGTCATGGCAAATCATAATAGTTTGGTAAGAGTGTCTTCTGCCTTTGTGAGTGTTTGGGTGGGTGGGTGTTTGTTTGAGATGGAGTCTCACTCTGTCGCCCAGGCTGGAGTGCAGTGGCGCAATCACTGCAACATCTACCCTCCCAGGTGCAAGCAATTCTCATGCCTCAGCCTCTCGAGTAGCTGGGACTACAGGTGCATGCCACCACGCCCGGCTCAGTTTTTGTATTTTTAGTAGAGACTGGGTTTCACCATGTTGGCCAGTCTGGTCTTGAACTCCTGACCTCAGGTGATCCATCTGCCTCAGCCTCCCAAAGTGCTGGGATTACAGGCATAAGCCACCGTGCCCAGCTTGGATGCCTTTTACTTACGTGAATATAGATATCTCAGTGCAGATAGCTCTTGGATTTTGTAAGAGTATGAGTAAGAGTCATGCACAATGAAACCTTTGCAGTAGATCCATAAATATTTGTGTGTTTAGGTTAGCTCTAAAGGTTTATGTTCTGGGAGGTAGAGGCTCAGAACTCTTATTTCCATTATATTCACTTCCTTTGTCCAGGAGAAGATGGAGAAAGCCAGGAGTCAGATAACTTGGGATTCATCAGCACCAGCTTAGCTGCTAGTCCAATCCTTGATTCTTCTTTGATATTTTTTTCCCCGTGTCTCTTTTCTATGAATCATCTGCTTGTTTACTTCTCTTGATTTCTAGCCCATTTTGAAAGCCGGAGATGAAATAGATGAGCCAAGTGAGAGGGAACGGCTCCGAACAGTTCTTAAGAGACTGGGAAAGCTCAGGTGCATGCGTGAGGTAGGAGACCACGGACACAACTCCTTCTCCCTGAATTCTCAGGTCAATGTCTTTCGTTCTTCTTTTCCATTTCTTCTCTTCCTCATTGTAGACCTCCTAGTTCTGTACTATCTTGGGGTCTTGAACTCATTAATAGTTCTTTATTTTCTTCCTCATTAAAAAAAATTTATTTTTCTCCCCTTTCCCTTTGTTTGATGGGGTTTCCTTACCATCCTTTCTTTAATGTGATGAAGAGGATCCCAGTAACCCCTCACTGTGCTGAACTGTGGTACATATTGCTGGGTATTTGATTGGGATGGGATTGGATCACAGACCAAGGAGGAAGCTCTGACATAGAGTAGATGCACAGTTATAGTTTATCAAGGGCTGACCAAGCTGATTCAAAATCATGCTTGGTCATAGCAGGATGACCAGAGACAAGGAAGGTTGTGCTGATAGGAGATGTTGGAGAGAGTCTACCGAAATCAGAGGGCCTGTTTGTATTTTGTGGTGGTGAGTACTTTATGGCTGTTTAGAAATTTAGCGATCATGTCCAAAGATGTAAGATTATAGTTTAGGCTTCTCTCCTGTGTTCAGAGTTGCTCCAGTAGCTTCACCAGCATCATGGGATATCTCTACCATGTCAGAAAATGTGGCAAAGGGGCTGCAGAGCTGGAAAAGATGACCCTGAAATGTCACCACTGTGGAAAACCATATAGGTCGAAGGCTGGACTTGCGTATCACCTGAGGTCAGAGCATGGGCCTGTGAGTACTGATCCCTTTCTATACCCTGGTTGGGGATGTATTTTGTGGTGAGTCCTTACCCCCCTCTATCTTCCCATATGTGTTTTGTTCCTCATTTGAATCCTCTTTTAATCTCTGAATGCTTGTGCTGTCTCTTCTTTGTCCTTTTGTTATTTCTGTCTTTTGAACATTATTAGGTTAGATAAATCAAAATTCAAAGAATAGTCCAGGCAGAAGTAAACTCATTATTATGTATTTTATATTTATATGTTATATATCTTATATATTTTTATATATTACATATATATATACATAAACACACATTTTTTTGAGAGACAAGATCTTGCTCTCTCAGGCTGGAGTGCCATGGTGGGATCATAGCTCTCTACAGCCTTGAACTCTTGGGCTCAGCCATCTTCTTGTCTCAGACTCCTAAGTAGCCAGGACTACAGGCTTGTATCACATGCCCAGCTAATTTTTTTGTTTTTAATTTTTTATAGAGATAGGGTTCTCATTATGTAGCACAGGCCAGTCTTGAACTCCTGGCCTCAAGCATTCCTCTTACCTTGACTTCTCAAAGTGCTGGGATTATAGACATGAGCCAATGTGCCCATTCATTCATTCATTCATTCATTTGACAGAGTCTCCCTCTGTTACCCAGGCTGGAGTGCAGTAGCTCAATCTTGGCTCATTGCAACCTCCACCTCCCAGGTTTAAGTGATTCTCTCACCTCAGCTTCCTGAGTAGTTGGAATTAAAGGCACGTGCCACTACGCTAATTTTTGTATTTTTAGTAGAGACAGGGCTTTATCATGTTGTCTAGGCTGGTCTTGAACTCCCTATCTCAGGTGATCTGCCCACCTCGGCCTCCCAAAGTGCTGGAATTATAGACGTGAGCCACTGTGCCTGGCCTCATTATTATATTTTTAAAACTAAAGGCATTCCCCTGTAGCTAGAACTTTTATGGGCATCTGTCTAGCAGAGGTTGCAGTAAGCCGAGATGGTGCCACTGCACTCCAGCCTGGGTGACAGAGCAAGACCCTGACTCAAAAACAGAAAAACAAAAAGGTTGTGTTTTGTTTTTCTGAGACAGGGTCTTGCTGTTTCACCCCGGCTAGAGTGCAGTGGCGCTGCCTTGGCTCACTGCAACCTCTGCCTCCTGGGCTCAAGCCATCCTCCCACCCCAGCCTCCCTAGTAGCTGGGATTACAGACATGTGCCACCGTGCCCAGCTAATTTTTGTATTTATAGTAGAGATGAGTGTTTGCCATGTTGGCCAGACTGGTCTTGAACTCCTCAAGTGATCTGTCTGCCTCGGCCTCCCAAAATCCTGGGATTTACAGGTGTGAGCCACTGCACCGGCAAAAAAGATTTTTATGTGAAAATAAATTTTAATTTCCCTTGGGTAAATACTTAGGAATGAGATTTCTGGGTCATATGGATTAATGTATATTTAACTTCATAGAAAGTGCAGCACTGTTTCCCAAAGTGGCTGTGCCATTTTGCATTCCCACCAGCAAAGTATGAGAACACCAGTTATTTTGCATCCTTGTCTACATTTATTATTGTCAATTTTATTTTTTGATCCATTCTAATAGATATGTAGTAGTATTTTACTATGGTTTAAATTTTCATTTCCCTAATGACTAACAATGCTTAATGTTGTTGACCATCTTTGCATGTGCTTATTGGTAATTTGTATGACTTTAATGAAGTCTCTGTTCAAATCCTTTGTTCATTTTGGGGGAAGGATTTTGTTGTCTAATTAAGTTAGGGATATATTCTGAGTTTTTTTTTTTTTTTTTTTTTTTTTTTTTTTGAGACGGAGTTTCGCTCTTGTTACCCAGGCTGGAGTGCAATGGCGCGATCTCGGCTCACCGCAACCTCCGCCTCCCGGGTTCAGGCAATTCTCCTGCCTCAGCCTCCTGAGTAGCTGGGATTACAGGCACACACCACCATGCCCAGCTAATTTTTTGTATTTTTAGTAGAGACGGGGTTTCACCATGTTGACCAGGATGGTCTCGATCTCTTGACCTCATGATCCACCCGCCTCGGCCTCCCAAAGTGCTGGGATTACAGGCTTGAGCCACCGCGCCCGGCCCTGAGTTTTTTTTTTTATCATTCTGGATATAAGTTCTTTATCTTTTTTAACATTGTCTTTTGAAGAACAGAGTTTTAGATTTTGGTATAGTTCAATTTATATATTTTTTCATTTATGGATAATGCTTTTGTTGCATCGAAGAAATCTTTGCTTAATTCAGTGTATGATTTTCTTTCTTTTCTTTTCTTGAGACAGAGTCTCACTCTGTTGCCCAGGTTGGAGTGCAGTGGTGCGATCTTGGCTCACTGCAACTTCTACCCCCCGGTTTCAAGCGATTCTCCTGCCTCAGACTCCCGAGTAGGTGGGATTACAGGTGCTCACCACTGCACCTGGCTAATTTTTGTATTTTTAGTAGAGACTGTTTCATCATGTTGGCCAGGCTGGTCTCGAACTTCTGACCTCAGGGGGTCCACCCGCCTTGCCCTCCCAAAGTGCTGGGATTACAGGAATGAGCTACCACACCCGGCCCTGAGAAGCTTTTTTACCCATAAAATATGCATTAATATGGTGGAACTTGATGCTAGTGGTTAACAATCTACTACCTAGCTCTTTTGATATTTAGAGCAGGAAGCTCAGCCTTTAATCACTGGCTCTGATGGATGCCACTTATCAGGCCTATGCTTTGCTGTGTCTCTTTCTTGCAGATCTCCTTCTTTCCAGAGTCAGGACAGCCAGAGTGCTTAAAGGAAATGAACCTAGAGTCAAAGAGTGGGGGCCGAGTTCAGAGACGTTCTGCCAAGATAGCTGTATACCACCTGCAGGAGCTGGCCTCTGCTGAACTGGCCAAGGAATGGCCCAAGAGGAAGGTGCTTCAGGACCTGGTGCCTGATGATCGAAAGGTAAGGCAGAAGCATATATCAATTTGGGAACCATTATTTCTAATATTGTGCCTTCTGTAAAAAGAAAAGTAAATGCACTTGAGTGTGTATGTGATACGAAGTATTTTGTTTATTTATCCTTGGATATAGAGTACATCTGATCTAGTTTCAGTGTTTGGATTCAGTTAGGTTCTAGAGTGACAGTCTGTTTCATAAGTTTCTTAAAGAAGTAGTTCAGAATTAAAGGGCCTTCTTAATTCTGAACTACTTCCAGAGGGAACCTGAATTCCCAGATTAGATTTTTGTTTAATCTTTGTTTAATGTGTTTTTGTTTTGTTTTGCTAGCTCATATATAGTAGTTTCTATTTAGTTTAGATAAGTGGTTTCAGTTTGTTTTGTAGTAACAGAACTCCTCTCTCCCGCTTTTTTCAAAATAAAATCTTATGCAAAACACCAGTATATAAAATAACTTAAAAACAGATTTGCTCTGAGTGACTGTGAGTAGTGAGCCCAAAGCCTTTTCTACTTGGCCTTTTTCTTCATGATACTTTTGTTTTTCCCCTACATGGCCCCAAGCATACTTCTGAGGGGTGCAGAACATGTTTGGAAGCCCTTGGACTTATTAGAATAGATCATAGAGGAAGGGGCATTATTTAAACAAAAGGAGACAGGGATATATGATTATGGGATAGTCTTGGGAACAGGTTGAAGGGATACATAATAAGGAGTAAGATAGGAGCGAAGGGCCTCTTTTTTTTTTTGAGACAGAGTCTTGCTCCATCGCCAGGTGCCAGGCTGGAGTGCAGTGGTGCGGTCTCGTCTCACTGCAACCTCCGCCTCCCAGGTTCAGGCAATTCTCCTGCCTCAGCCTCCCGAGTAGCTGAGACTACAGGCGCGTGCCACTATGCCCAGCTAATTTTTGTATTTTTAGTAGAGACGGGGTTTCACCATGTTGGCCAAGATGGTCTCCATCTCTTGACCTTGTGATCTGTCTGCCTTGGCCTCCCAAAGTGCTGGGAAGGGCCTCTTATTCTCCAGGGTATCAAGAAGTTCACATTTGGCATAGGGCTCTGACCTATGTGAGAGGAATGTTATGTCTTACAAGAAAATAAGGTCAGGCCGGGTGTGGTGGCTCACACCTGTAATCCCAGCACTTTGGGAGGCTGAGGCCGGCAGATCACGAGGTCAGGAGCTTGAGACCAGCTTGACCAACATGATGAAACCCTGTCTCTACTAAAAATACAAAACTTAGCCAGGAGTGGTGGCATGTGCCTGTAATCCCAGCTACTCAGGAGGCTGAGGCAGGAGAATTGCTTCAACCCAGAAGGTGGAGGTTGTAGTGAACCAAGACCGTGCCACTGTATTTCAGCCTGGGCAACAAAGTGAGACTCCATCTCAAAGAAAGAAAAAAAAGAGGGTCTCCATGTTTGGGTCCCCTTCCACAAATACTCCCTTTGTGGAAGCCGTCTTTCTCTCTCCTGGATTTTCCCTCTGGAGTCCCCTTCCACATTCTCTCGTGGAAACCTGTCTTCTCCTCCTGAACTCCATCTCTCTCTATTCCTTAACACTGAAAAAAAAAAAAAAAAAAAGAAAAAAGAAAGAAAATAAGATCATATTCTAGTTTCTAACACTTACATCTTTTTTGGTTTAAAAATCAGTCCCAAGGTGATAGGTGTGCCCACCTGGTGGACGCTCTTGGTGTCCAAGGAATTGGATTGTATTTTTGAATATCAGATATACTTTCTTATTTTGGACTTATTTCTACATTTTTTTTTCCTGCTACAGGCTAAAGTACATGGCTATCTAAATCCAATTTAAATGTGGGTTTTGCATAGTGATATTATCTCATGATATTATAGTCAGGTTTCACTGTGCATAGATGTCATAAGGAAATTTAAATATTTGTTAACTGGCCGGGCATGGTGGCTCACTCCTGTAATCCCAGCACTTTGGGAAGACAAGGTGCGAGGATCACCTGAGGGTCAGGAGTTCAAGACCAGCCTTGCCAACATGATGAAACCTGTCTCTACTAAAAATATTAAAAAATTAGTGGCTGGGTACAGTGGCTCTATTACCTGTAATCCCAACATTCTGGGAGGCCGAGGTAGGCCGATCACCTGAGGTCAGCTGTTCGAGACCAGCCTGGCTAACATGGCGAAACCCTTCTCTACTAAAAATACAAAAATTAGCTGGGCGTCGTGGTGGGTGCTTGTAATCCCAGCTACTCAGGAGACTGAGGTGGGAGAATCACTTGAACCTGGAAGGCAAAGGTTGCAGTGAGCTGAGATTGCGCCATTGCACTCTAGCCTGGGCGATAAGAGTGGAATTTTGTCTCAAAAAAGAAAAATTAGCTAGGTGTGGTGGTGCACTCCTGTAGTTCCAGCTACTGAGGAGGCTGAGGCAGGAGAATCATTTGAACCTGGGAGGCGGAGGTTGCAGTGAGCCAAGATCATGCCACTGCACTCTAGCCTGGGCCACAGAGCAAGACTTCATCTCAATCAATTAATCAATCAATCAGTATTTGTTAACTCGTTGATAAAATTGGGTATTCTCATCCAGCAGATGCTTTCCTAAAACCAACTAGAGATATAGATAGATAGATTGATGGATTGATTGATTGATGAGTTTTTGAGACAGAGTCTTGTTCTGTCATCCAGGCTGGAGTGAGATGGTGCCACCTCTGCTCACTGCATCCCCCGCCTCCCAGGTTCAAGTGATTCTTGTGCCTCAGCCTCCCAAGCAGCTGGGATTACAGGTGCATACAACCATACCTGGCTAATTTTTTGAAATTTTTTTTTGTTTTTGTAGAGATGAGGTTTTGCCATCTTGCCTAGGCTGATCTCAAACTCCTGAGCTCGGGCAATCTGGCTGCCTTGGCCTTCCAAAGTGCTAGGATTACAGGCGTGAGCCACTCTGCATGACCCAGTTTATATTTTTGACAATGTATAGGTAAAAGGCATTGTTCTTTCTTAAATATAAAAATTTAATCTTTTTGAGTAAATAACATATTCTTCAAATGGTTCAAAAAGTCAAAATGATGATAAACATTGAGTTACCCACCCTGTCCTTGTTCTGTCCTGTCCCCATGGTTAAATTAACCATACTTACTAGCTTCTTGTGCGTCTTTCCACTGTTTCCTGATGTGCATATAAGCAGTGTGTATTCTTTTTAAAAAACTCTTAATTTTGAAATAATTTTAGACTTACTGAACAGTTGCAGAATTAGCACAGAGTTTCCAAATGCTCTTCACCCAGCTTCTCCTAATGCCAGCATCTTACATAACCATACCTTAGGATACTATCAGGATACAACATTTTATTTCATTTCTGTGTCTCCTTAGTCTCTTCCAATCTGTTACAGTTCCCCTGGCTTTGTCTTTCGTGTTCTTGATGCTGTTGAAGAGAATTGGTTGATTGTTTTGTAGAACGTTTCCCAATATGGATTTACACGATATTTTCTCAAGATTAGGTTGAGAGTTCTATATGTGTTTGGCAAGAATACCACTGAAGTAATGTTGGCCCTTCTCCATGTATCATATCGAAAGGTATATGATGTTGCTACGTCTCTTAATGACAATGAAAACTTTGATCAGGTGCTTGGGGTGTGTTTTCTAAGTATCTCCATGGCAAACTACAATCTTCCCACTTTTAATTAGTGAACATTTTGTGGGGAGATGGAATATGCACATATCCTGTTTCTTACACTTTTGCCTACTTAGATTAGCATCCATTGATGATTTTTGCCTGCAATTATGTCTGCGATGTTTATGTAATGATTTTCAGTTTCCATCATTTTTTCTATGGTTATTGATTAGAATGCTACTGTGAAAAGATCTGTTGCTTTCTTCTATTTATTTGTATAAGTAAAAACTCATAGATATTTATTTTATTCCATGGGATATAATCCAATGCTATTATTATTTATTTTGCTGTTCAAAGTGTCCCAATTTGGCAATTGAGAGCTCTTTCAAGTAGGCTCCTGTGTCTTTTTGACATCCCCTCTCATTTCTTTAGCACATTTTTATGGCACAAGAAGACAGGCCGTAGGCTTATCTTTCATTTTTCCTGCCCCAGCCCTGGAATCAACCATTTCTCTAAGGAATCCTGGTTCCTTTTATTAGACAATATATTTAGAAATGAACATTTTAGTGCTAGTTATGTTCATTTCTACTGGAGTGTCATTGTTTCTGTGCCTTCTTGGTGGATAGAGTTAGGTTATAAATGTATGTATAGTCATACATGCACACATACACATTCATATTTATTTTTATGACTGTCTGTATGTATATTAAAAGCCATAAGACCTTCATTTCCAATCCAACTGCACAAGTTTCCTTCTAGCCTTTCTTTTTCCTTATTTGTAACTTCTTTCTCCAACAGTGAGAAACCTGGTTCTCATTATCCACAGTATATTTACTTATTTGCTCAATTCTAGTAGTACATAAAATAATTCCAGAATTACCAACTCATTCCCCTATAACTACACAAATTTTCTATATTTATGTATACTTATTTTCATCTTGAGCCTTACAGCGTGTAGTGAAAATAGTATTTTCCAAAGTTACTGAGGTTGGTTTTTTCTTCCCTGCTTCCATCATTGTGTCACTTATTTGTAATAGGTTCATGTGTTATATTTATTAAGTTTTGGGTTCCCCCTACATCCTTTTTAATGTAACTATTCATTTATTTTGGGAGTATATGAAACCACCATGGTTCTAAATCAGACCTATGCAAAGAGATGTATTCTGAGACACTACTCCTCCTCCCAATTATTCCATTTCCATTCCCCTTTTCTTTCTAATGTGTTTTCACTTACCCCCAAAGTTAACCAAATTCATTCATTTTTGGTTTTTCCTTCCTGTATTTTTATGTGACAGATCATCAGATACATGTATATTTTTTTCTTCTTTTTTTTTTGTATTTTTACATGTATATTTTCTTATATCCCCTCTTTCTTACTGCAGATTTTTTTTTGTACTCTGCTTTATTTCACTTAATAATATAGTTGTTCCTCAGTACATGTGGGGAATTGGTTCCAGGACCCCTTGTATACCCAAATTTGTGCATTCTTAAGTTCTGCCCTGCCAAACTCGTGTATATAAAAAGTTGGGCTTCTGTATAGATGGGTTTTGTGTATTGAAAGTACAGTATTTTTGATCCTTGTTTGGTTGAGAAAATCCACCACAAATGCACCTGCACAGTTCAAACTTGTGTTGTTCAAGGGTCAACTGTGTATCCTGGAAATTGCTCCATATGTGTTCATAGAAATCATCTTCATCTTTTTTTTATAGCTGGATAGTACTTCATTTACATAATTATGATAGTTTATTACTGTATAGTAATAGTTTATATAAATATGATAGCAACTATGATATATCATATATAATATATTTATGTATAACTATATTTATATAAGCTATGTACTGTGGAGCTATAAAAAATTTTTAGATAGGCCCATTTATACTAGCTTCAGAGGAGACTAAGTGCTTATAAATAAAGCCACCTCTGTACTCTATAAAAGTACTCTGTACTCTATTTTTTTTTTTGAGACAGAGTCTCACTCTGTCGCCAGGCTGGAGTGCAGTGGTGCGATCCTGGCTCACTGCAACTTCTGTTTTCCGGTTTCAAGTAATTCTCCTGTCTCAGCTTCCTAAGTAGCTGGGACTATAGGCATGCAGCACCATGGCCAGCTAATTGTTTTGTGTTTTTAGTAGAGATGGGGTTTCACCATGTTGGCCAGGATTGTCTCGATCTCTTGACCTCGTGATCTGCCCGCCTCGGCCTCCCAAAGTGCTGGGATTACAGGCATGAGCCACCACGCCCAGCCTGTACTCTATTCTTTTATGTTTCCTAGAGGTTCTTTGGGCTACCTTCCTTACTTCCTCCATTACCTTTATGGACTTGGGGTGTGTTTTGTTACAGAGAATCAGCTTCTTTTCAGACACTTCCATTGTCAAAGCAGGAAGATTATTTACTCCCCAGAAATACAGCTATTTACCCCTGGTGGACTTTGAAAGAACTGTCTGTGCAGGTTGCTTTCTCTTCTCTGGAAACTCTAGTTGCAGTTGTAAGGAGAGATCAACTCACGTCAAAGCGTATAAATGGAAGTGCTAGAAATAATTCTACTTTTGAAGTTTAAGCAAATATTATGTATTCTGTTCCCTGATTTCTCTCACGGATATCCCTGTTTTATGTTAAACCTTAATTTTTTGTTTTAGAATTTTAAAAATACCAAAATTAGCATGTTATAATTGAAGAAAAATTAGAAATGCAGATAAGTAGGAAAAAATACTAAAATGATTCAAAATTCTACCAGAGAATACCAGTTAATATTTGATTTATACACTTCTAACCTTTTACCCATCCACATTTATTTCTATAAATGAGTATACGAATATGTCTTTGTATCCCTCTCTCTCTTTTAACATTTTTTAAATTTATTTTTTCTTTCCTAATCATTAGAACCTGTGAATCTTTCTTTTTTAACACATATTTTAACTCTATATAGTGCTCTGTAGCTTTTTTTTTCTTTTTAAACTGTGGATGAAATATTATATCTGAGTCTTTTGTCCTCTGTTAAAAATCAAACTTTTCTAAGACTAAACAAGAGACCATTATACTTACCAGTTTCAGGTACTTTACAGGGTCTTACATTTTACAGTTTTTTTGCATACAAAAATATACCTAGATTTCAGAATTACATAACCTAAAGAGTTGGGTGTGAAACTTTTGGGATATTTTGGTTGGGAGTTGGATTCATCTAATAAAATGTTTCTTATTGTCTTGTCTTGTCTTGTAGTTAAAATATACTCGCCCAGGGCTACCTACCTTCAGCCAGGAAGTACTACATAAATGGAAGACAGATATCAAGAAGTATCATCGTATTCAGTGTCCTAACCAGGTGGTTCTTTCTCATTCATTTATTCAGTAAATGTTTATTAAGCATCTGTTCTTGCTTCTGTTATTTATTTCTTCATGACAAAACACCTGGACCTCGGTGGCCTAAAACAACAATTACTATATTTGTTCATAATTCAGCTCAGCAGGGCAGTTCTCCTGTGGTATGTAGCATCAACTAGGATCACTCATGAGAGTGCATTCAGCTGGAAGCTCAGTGAGTCTGGAATGTTCAAGATGGTTTCTGTGCAGCTGCATTTATCTGGGAGCTTGGCTGTCCATATGGCCTCTCTTTCTAGCAGAGTTAGTTGGGCTACCAGCAGGGTACACAGTGACTGACTTTTCAGAGAGTATTTTGAGAACATGAAAGCAGGGCTGTAGCTCTCTTAAAATCTAGCTTCAGAATTTGCACAACATCACTTTCATGGTGTTTTATTGATCAAAGGAATCATGGGACTAACCCAGATTCACCGGAAGGGTAAATAGACTCC
The DNA here is from genome assembly GCF_009761245.1 of Sapajus apella. Lineage (NCBI taxonomy): Eukaryota > Metazoa > Chordata > Mammalia > Primates > Cebidae > Sapajus > Sapajus apella. The sequence continues at coordinate 1,297,264 of NW_022436984.1, forward strand.
ACTTCTTGATGGCAAGAGTGGAAGAGAATTAGCAGCCATCTTTATTTTTACCATTCTTAAAATATTTTTATTTTTATATTTTCTAGAGTCAAGATGAAGGAGAGAGCCATCTTTAAACTATAACAGCTATAGTAGATTCAGTACTTTGCAGAGGAGTAAATATAAAAGAAGTGGGAACACATTTGCACTAAATCAGATTTAAAAAAAACCTAACTGTATAATTTTCTGCGTTTCTCTTAAGTGTCTGAGAAAATATTGAGGGAAGGAAATGGCTTAATCTTTCCTAAACAACTTGTTCACCTTGTTTCTTTTCCTTTTCCTTGACTTTTCCTTTCCTGCTTTTGTGGTTTGCAAATATATTCTATTTTGTTTGTCTGTGGCACCAATTATTGGTTTCCTTTCTTCAAATGTAGAGTTGGTCAGTGTAAATGGCCAGACTGTTCAGAGAAGGGAGCTATTTGACATAGTCTTCACACTATTTCTTCTCTTTTTCAGGGTTGTGAGGCTGTCTACAGTAGTGTATCTGGCCTTAAAGCTCACCTGGGCTCTTGTACATTGGTTTGTAACTTTTAAAACTTAATATCTTAACATGTCCTCTAAAGTAGTCTGACATGGAAGAGAATTCAGTTTAGGTGAACAGCTAGTTGTCCTGTTTACCATTATCTTCAGAGGCTGCTTTAGTTTTTTATATCTCAAAGATTCTTGATCTGGTATTGGGTGGGATGTTAGAGGGATGTCCAAGACTTAGAAAAGATTACCATAGTCATAAGTCATTATCAATTTAAAGGAATTTAGAGAAAAATATATTTGTTCTGAGTTCCTATCCCTGAATTCCAAGAGATTTAGCTGCTTTCATTTGAGCATCTCCTACACTGGGCCTACCCTATTTGGGTGGGTCTAAGGCTTTATAGAATCACCTTATATGTGCTTATCTGGATTGGTAAAGATCCTCTAAACTCATCAGAATCATGGTGGCCTCTGGGGATAGGAGGTAGGATAGGGTGTCAGGCTAATAGCCATTCACCTCACTGAATCTTTTCCATGTTGACCCAGGTGTCCTACAACCTACCAGCCATGAGAATTGCTGCCATTTTCCAATCTCCTCACACAAAATGAAAACCATGGAAACCTGAATCTTCAGGAGGGGAGAGAAGTCTCAGTTCAAGGCAACAAGGGAATTGTAGGCATCTAAACCAGATCTGTCCAGTAATGATTAGGAGTTTGTCATCTTGATCCTAGTTTCTGAGTCCTTAAACTAGGTATTATGGATGGTACTCTTCTAATTCTGGAAGGCACTTTTTGCAACAGTGGATCATTGTACATTGGTGCCTCTGGTGAATTTTGGGCATTTGATCATTTTGGGGGAGGAACCAAGACAACCTGGAAGTGAAGTGAAAGGAGCATAGGAAGGTAGGAAGATATGGCATGCTACCTAAGAAAAAGCAGGAGACTGTCAGGTTGTGTTGAAGTAGGGTGGGTGATTGGAACAGAATTGCATTAGAATGGATTTATGTTGGTAATAATTCCATCCAAGCTGGTTTTCCTAAATGTATTACTCTATTAGATCTTTTTCCTTCTCATCCTTGCTGAAGTAGAATTCCCTCTTTTCATCTCTAATAATCCCTATACATAGCCCAGGTATGTGTTTCTGAATTTACCAATAATTCTTTTTTGTTTCTGTCTTGGAAATAGGGAAACTTTGTGGCTGGAAAGTATAAATGTCTTCTATGTCAGAAAGAATTTGTGTCAGAAAGTGGTGTCAAGTATCACATCAACTCTGTCCATGCTGAGGTGAGGTTTTTGTAATCCTCTGGATCTTGTATATAAGCCATAAGAAAGGTAGATTTGTCCCTGCTGTTATGGGCTAAGGCTGTCAAGGAAAGTAACTCTAAAGTGGTTACCAGAGACATTAGAGTTAAAATATTCTCTAAAATTAGATGTATAATTGTATTTTTCTGTGAAAGTATTTGAAGTCACTGTGAGGGGTGGGTGTGGTGGCTCATGCCTCTAATCCCAGTACTTTGGGAGGCCAAGGTGGGAGGATCACTTGAACCCAGGAGTTTAAGGCTACAGTGAGCTGATGGTGCTACTGTGCTCCAGCCTAGGCAATAGATTGAGATCCTAAGCATCCTTGAACTTTTCTTTTTCTTTCTTTCTTTTTTTTTTTTTTTTGAGACAGAGTCTCGCTTTGTTGCCTAGGCTGGAGGGCAGTGATGTGATCTTCGCTCACTGCAACCTCTACCTCTTGGGTTCATGCAGTTCTCCCCGCCTCGGCCTCCCAAGTAGCTGGGATTATAGGCACTGGCCACCATGCCCAGCTAATTTTTGTATTTTTAGTAGAGACGTTGTTTTGCCATGTTTCCCAGGTTGGTCTTGAACTGCTGACCTTAGGTGATCTGCCTGCCTCGGCTTCTCAGAATGCTGGGATTACAGGCATGAGCCACCGTACTACCCGGCCTGAACTCTTGTAATTCTTTTAAATCCAATTAAGTCAAACATTTGGGAATCAGGTTAAATTTACATGTTTGAAATTCTTGTTTCATAGTGGTCTCTATATGTTCATGGTTTCTAGCATTCTAATGTCTTCCAGCAACCTGTTTTTAATGCTGTTTAAAATACTGCATAAAACAACTATAAAGGACATTCTTGAGACAGTTGGGGAAATTTGAATACTGACTATATTGAATAATAGTATTGTGTCATTGTTAACATTCCCAAAGGTGATAGTTGTAGTCATGCAGAATACCCTTGTTCTTAGGCAGATGTATGCTGAAGTGTTTAGGCATGAAGTATTATGATGTCTGCAGCTAACTTGCACATGGTTCAGCAAAAGAAGGAGGGAAATAAAGAAGGAAGACAGAAAGGAAAGAGATTAACAATGGTAAATTTGGTTGTTCATTGAACTATTACAACTTTTCTGAAGGTTTGTAATTTTTCATAGTAAATTTAAAAATTGTGTATACAAATGCTTTAAAGTTCAGAAGGTCAAGAATCTTCTCTTGGGAAAGGTTTTTTACGTAATACAGGTTTTTTACGTGAACAGATAAATCATTTATGATATAATTAAATTCTCTTACTACAACAGCTTAGGAATACAATGTGCATTCTCTTGGAATATCTTACTGCAGCTGCCTGATGTGGGAAAATAAAGGGAGCACCTTTACTTATTATTCTCTGCTCTCAAATGTGATAGTACTTAATGTGGGCTTTAGTTACTTCCATAAAATTTGGTTTCTGTTGCTTTACTGGCATAAGCTTTCGGAATCCCTAACCAAAATCTGGCATGTCTTCTGAAGGCAGTCATAGCTTTTTAGTAATAATAGTATATCTTTTTTTGCTTCAGGAAGTATTCACAAATTATCGACCGGTTGCGGTGGCTCACACCCGTAATCCCAGCACTTTGGGAGGCCGAGGCTGGTGGATCACCTGAGGTCAGGAGTTTGAGACCAGCCTGGCCATCATGGTGAAACCCTGTCTCTACTAAAAATGCAAAAATTAGCTGGGTGTGGTGGTGGGCACCTGTAATCCCAGCTATTTGGGAGGCTGAGGCAGGAGAATTGCTTGAACCCAGGAGACGGAGGTTGCAGTGACTTCAGATTGCGACACTGCACTCCAGCCTGGGCGACAGAGTGAGACTTCGTTAAAAGAAAGAAAAAAAAAAAGGCAATTATCTTCTGACAAAATCTGGCCTTTATATAGTTAACTGGTTTGTCCATTTTCTTCCTAAAAAGTTAGAACCAACAGAGTTGGAACCAACAAATTTCACTTGGTTTGGGGCATGCGCCCAGGCATTTGTTCATTGATTTATGCCTATATTTATGAATTTTGTGATTGGTAAAACATCTTTACCCTATTTCTTCCTACCTCCACATTTTCTTATACTCCTTTTTTTTAACAGAAAATTTCAAACACATGAAAATAGACAAAATAGCATAATGAACCCAGTGTGCTGTCAGCCATCCTCAGCAATCATCAGTGTATGGCCAACCTTGTGTCATTTCTAACCTCACTTTTCTCCTCCCTTAAAACCTTACTTTAAAGCAAATTCCACATGTAATTTCAGCTGTAATTGCTTCTTTCAATATGTATCTCTAAGAGATAAGGACTTTTGAAAACATAGGACCACAAACATTACACCTAAAAAAGAATTTTAGCATTAACATATATCTAGTTATTAATTTTCCCTGATTGTCTTATAATGTTTTTTCAGAGTTGATTTATTCAAATTAGTATCTAGAACAAAGTCCAAATATTGCATTTGTCTGTTTTAGTCTAGGGTGGCATTATCCAAAAAAAATGTACTGTGAGCCATACATAAAATTTAAAATTTTCTAGTAGCCACATTAAACAAGTATTTTAAAAAGGCGAAATTAATGTTAATAATTTATTAAGCCCAATATATCTAAAATTATTAACATGTAACTCAACTATTGAGATATTTTACATTTTTTCCATACCAAGTCTTTAAAATTTGGCGTATATTTTACATGGAAGCCTATCTTAAATTTGTTCTGCTCACATTTAAACACATCATGTACCATACATGGCTACTAGCTATCTTATTGTACCATGCAAGTCTAAAAGCTTTCTCTCCCTTTTTACAAATTTGCCATTTATTGAAGAAACCAGATCACTTGTCACATGCATGTACCCATATTCTGGAATTTTGCTGATTTTATCCTATGGTAGTATTCCTGTATCCTGGCTATTTCTCTTTCTTTCCTTTTTCCTTTCCTTTCCTCTTTCCTTTCCTTTCCTTTGTTGTTGTTTGTTTTTGAGGTACAGGGACTACTGCAGAGTGTCTTGCAGTGGGGTAGAGAGATTGGGCTCAACTCCCTATCCTGGCTATTTCCTATAAATTGATTTAGAAGATTGAACAGATCACTTGATAAGATTGAAGTTCTTTCTTTTTTTGGCAAAAATACTTTATAATTGGATTTCGTGTCCCCTACCCCTTAATTTTTTAAAGTGAGTCTCAAAAATGTTAAGTAATTTGCCCATGGTCACATATTTAGAAACAGAGCTGGGATTTGGACTCAGGAGGTCTGGCTGCAGAATTCATGCTCTTAGCTACAATGCCATCATGAAATAAAAATCTCCTGTGGCTCAGTGTGTTATATCTCATGATGAGATTTATACTGCAGGAGCTACAAGAGTGGGATAATGCTAAGTAAACAGACTCTGTAGATCATTTATTAAAGTACCTAGAATTATACCTTACAAAATATGTGCTTATAATAGCTGCTCTGTATTGATTTCTCCAGTTTAAAATATAGAATCCTGAGATATGGTTCCATATCTGTTTCCTTCTTACTGTGTTCTGCCCTAATCATGCCTTTTTTCCTTTCTTCCTCCACCTTTCTTTATGTTCTTCACTATATTTTCGACTGGATGATGTTTCTATTTTGCCTCTCTAGGATTGGTTTGTTGTAAACCCAACAACAACCAAAAGCTTTGAAAAGCTGATGAAGATAAAGCAGCGGCAGCAAGAAGAAGAAAAGCGGAGGCAGCAGCACAGGAGCAGAAGGTGTCTAAGAAGGCGGCAGCAGCCTGGCATTGAGCTTCCCGAGACAGAGCTGAGTCTTAGAGTAGGGAAGGATCAGAGGAGGAATAATGAGGAACTGGTAGTGTCAGCCTCCTGTAAGGAACCAGAGCAGGAGCCAGTGCCAGCACAGTTCCAGAAAGTAAAGCTCCCAAAGACTAATCATAAACGAGGAAGGAAATAGGCAGTCAGTATAAAAGCGCTCTTAGGAAAGCAGATGTGATGTTGTTGTCACGGGGACCTGTGCTGGGAGGACTGAGTGAAGATTCTTTCAGCTGTTTGTGTAAGGCTGTGACTTTCTCAGCTCCTTCCTCCTGTGTAAATTTCAGTCTTCCCTTCTTACACTTTGATTCCCTCCTCCCCTTTTAGTAGGTTTTCCTGCTATTCCTCGTGGAGTCCTCTTGTTTTTTTTCTGATCTTGCCCAAAGAGCTCCCTTTCAAGGCCAACTATAGGCTCCTCTTGTTCTGTACAAAACTAAGAAACCTCTTTGGTTGTCCTTTCCTTCCTGGGGTATAGAATGTTCTTGGAAGCTCCATTGATTTAGTAGCTGCTCCATCATCTAGCTTGTGAAATCATTCCAAACTAATTTTTTAAAACCATAACTGATTTATCATTTTGTATTTGTGATATAACAAGTCTAGAAGCTAGAACTGTTGTCATTCATATAATAAGATTACCCTGTCTCCTTGGGAAACAAATTTTATGGTGGCTATTTGTCCTCTCAATATAGTTTTAAGTAAAAAAGTAAGAAAATGGATTTAGGATGAACTTCCCCATGCTGTAATTTATATGGGAAATGCTTTGTTTGTGCCAAGTAGCAGTGACTAGACCCACAGACGTGAAAAGCAGCCTTAGGAGTAATGTGTCCCCAAACATTAAAATGACTGGAAAGAAAAAGTAAAAGCAGCAATAAATACTGCTCCAACTTTCCTGGAGCCTGAGGCCTCATCCATTCTGAAGGTGAAGCCTGAGGCCTTCACCCTCTGAAGCTTATTTTTGCTTTGGTTTTAAGAATTGAGAAATATCACATTGTCCTTGACATTTTGACAGTCTCCTAGTGCTCCTGGTAGTGGCACTAAGGGAAAACCAAGGTGCGCATTCCTTCTCCCTGGACTTTACCTCACTTGTTAGTCTACACCCTACTAAGTTTTCACCCATCCCCTTAGCCAACCTCTGTCTGAATTTTCTGAGAATATTGTCCTCTGTCCTCTTTTATATATGGCGTTCTATCCTCTTTATATCCTGAGACTTTGACACCAGATGTAGATATTTATCTGGAGCTGGAAAGAAAAATTCTTTTTCTGTACCTCATACCTACCTGGTAATGTTTAATGGGTTATTTCTCTTTGAGAGTGGCTTTCTCTGGAACATTGGTTAGAGCAGCATTGTTGTCGTGTTTCTGGATTCTCTTCCCCCTTTTGCATAAATATTGGTCTTATATATTCTTGCCTATTTTGTGGCATGTGCCACATACAAAATGAACCCTGATACAGACAAATACTACCTTTTCAAATTCTGAAAGGCTATTACCACTTTAACTCTGTGTGCTCCTCCAAATAGCTTTAAAATGTGGGCTTTTGTGAAGACCACTTTCAAACAAGGGAGCATTGAAACCTGAAATTGGATACTGCCAGAATAGGTAGTTTTGAAACAAGTTAAGGACATGGTATATCCACTCTGCATTTTCATTGGCAGTGTGCCCTTAAAGCCCTTTCAGAAGATGAGGGTTATCAGGGAGGAGAAATGAAGAAGCTATGTTAATTTCTGGTGAGTAAGACCTGGGTAATGTTTGGCAATGACAAAAGAAATAAATGACTCTCAGAAACATGTTTCCAGTGTTCTTTGACGCCGACCTGCTGCATGACTCCTTGACATTGTAGGGGGGGGTTAAGAAGATGGCTAGAGATGGGGGTGAGTTTGAAATAAGTTCCATGCAATTGTCTCAGTAGTTATTTAGTTCCTGAACTATGCTGGTTAAAATGAATAGTTTGAGATTAAACTGAATTAGTACAGGAAACTTGGCCAGTCTCATCCAGAGACCCCTTGCAGGCATTCCTTTCCTTTTTCCTGACCAAGACCAGAGATTGGCAGGACTCTATAAGACTATTCTAATCATAGTATTGGCTTTTAAAGTTTTTTTTTTTTTTTTTTTTTTAATTCATTAGACTAACATAAACAGTCTGACAGTATTATGAACTTTCATACGTGGTGTGAAATGCAAATTGATACAACCACTTCAAAAGTTATTTGGCAATATCTAGCAAAGTTGAAGCTATGTACCTGAAGACTTAGCAGTTTCTCTCCTGGGTAAATACAGAGAAACTCTTCTTGTTCAGGCATACCAAGAGACACAAAAAGGAATGATTATTGCAGTACAGTATACAATAGCGAAACACTGAAAACATGTATCGGAGATCTATGGGATCTGAAATCCCATAACTTCACCTTTGCAAGTTATGGGATTATAGAACAAATGGCTAGACTATATTTCCCAGTTGTTCCCCTTCCCTCCAGTCTCTGTAGTGAAGGAGAAGCCAGCTAACTCCTTTCCCATGTAGTGTGAGTGGTGTAATGAGAATGCCACTAGCAGGCTAGAACTTTTGAGTGGGTGTATATCCAAGCTTTCTTCACCCTTCTTCCAGCTAAATGCAGATGATGATGGGGCTCTAGGAGATGGAAGAACACAAAATGAAGACAGTTGACTCCCTTAATCACCTCCTGAAGGAGAGCCACTTGCCAATCAGGAACATGTATCTGAGACTATTAAGTGAGCAAGAAATAAATGTCTTTTGAGACATTGTACATTCTTGGGTCTCTTGTTAGCCTACTCTAATACACAATAATTATCTGTTATCAGAATGGATAAATTACAATATAATCATACAGTAAAATACTATACAACCTATAAAATTGAGTAGGGTTTCTTTTATCATGCATATGTCTCAATGTCTGGGGCCAGGCATGGTGGCTCATGCCTGTATTCCCAGCATTTTGGGAGGTTGAGGTTGAAGGATCGCTTGAGCCCAGGAGTTCTAGACCAAGCTGGGCAATGTGGTGAAACCTCATCTCTCCAAAAAATAAAATTAGCTGGGCATTGTGGTGTGTACCTGTAGTCCTAGCTACTCAGGAGGCTGACATGGGAGGCCTGCCTGGGCCCAGGAGGTTGAGAGGCTGCAGTGAGCTGTGATTACACTACTGCACTCCAGCTTGTGTGACACAGCAAGACCCTGTCTCAAAAAAACATAGAAAAATATATTCTGCACATCTTCTCCTTAAAAGAGAACATTTTTGAAATTTACTCCAGCTTCATTTTGATTCCTTTCTCTTTTCTCATAGCAAATCCATTAGCAAGTCCTGTCTACCATCAATTACATTTTGAATCTGTTCACTCTTCTTCTGCTATTCCAATCTAAGCCATCATCACCCCTTGCCTAGACTACAGTATCTTCCTAATTGGTTTCATTCCACTTTTTTCTGGCTTGGATATACCCCACATAACAGCTGTAGTTTTAAAAATTGTAAATCAGACCTCATTCACCTGCTAAAAGCCCTTGGCCTAGGCCTCTGTGCTCACAACTGCTAGCCTTAATAGCCTCACCTTCCTTTCTTCTACCCATGTTCCCTGACCATTCTCCAGCTATGCTTTATACACATACCTTTCTGATCCTTGAAACTACCAAGCTTATTGCCATCTTAATGCATCTGCATTTGCTATTGCCTCTGCCTAGAATGGTTTCTTCTCCAGTTTTGCATTGTAGGCTTCATTTAGCATTCACAGCAGGTCTTAAATTCCACCTCAGAGGTCTTTTCCATCTAAACTTGCTTTCTGTAACATAACCCTGTGTAATTTTCTAAGTAGCAAAGCAGACAAAATGTAGACTGAAATCTTAGTTGGCCAACTTAATGGTCACCTAGGGATATGGATTTCAAAGTATGAAATCAGGTATCATTCAGCTTTTAATGTCTTCAAGCCCTCACTCTGGAAGGGACAGCCACAAGCAGTATGCCACATCCACTATCTGGTATGATAAGAAGTAAAAATAAACAGATCAGGTGGGAGTTACCCACTCCTGAATTAGATAATTGGGACACCAGTGGCAGGAAGGGAATTAACAGAAGAACTAATGTCCTTCCTGCTTTCCAACTTCTTATCAGCCTTAGAAATATATTGCCTTAGGGTTTTTGCATCCAGAGAATAGGCTTTCAAGTATGTCTTGGATACCATGCTTTCCTTGTTCAGTCTTTCTGTATTTTCAGCTCACAAATTGAGATTTATATTAAAGTATCTGCATGCTAAAATCTTAATTGCTGCATTAAAACTAGTTATTTGTACGTGTGAATTAGATGCAAGAATGGTAATACAAAAGTGATGAAGTAGAAAATGTGTTTTATCACTGGAACAGTAATAAAACCAGTGGACAAATGTTTTTATTTAATAACATTGTTTAATAAAAAAGAAACTACATATTTAACAGAAAAGTTGTTAAAGCTCGAAGATAAAGGCACATTGAAGGAGAATCCTTTTTAAATCCAATTTTAAGTGAATTCACTTTACATGTAAGTCAAGCTGAAAACTCAGGAAAATTATTTTGAAGTTTTTCATCACAATTTCTAGGGAACAGAGTTGATCCTATTTTCCCATAGAGGACCAATGTTATTGAGATTATATTCCTATACTAGGATTCAGCATTCAAATAAATCACTAGTCCAACTTCAATGTTGTAGAATTTTACATATATTATATATATATATATATCCTGAAAATATGATTTAAAATACAATTTATCGTTTGACTAAATGGGAATAAACATATGGCACACACTAATTATAAAAAATACTTCATGTACTAGAAAGTGCACCTGTAAGAGCTGACTTAATATATGTCTCCTTCATCTTCTCTTACTTTCTCAATTTACTTAAAGCTAAACTTGTAGGGACTTAGCATCAGATGAAAAGTCACTCTGCCTAGCACTTACTGGACTTGCTGTTACCAGAATACTTTTTCACTTATGAGAAAACTACAGAAGGAGCTACCTGGTCACTGGCACAAATGTACAAAGAGTTTGTAAGAACTGCTTTTGTCTGCTAAGTCCGTCTAAAGGAATGAGAATAAATATATTGGTTATTTACTGAGCAGAATGCTATTCAAAGTATATTTGGAATGCTATCCTAAAAGGTACTGTCTCTATAAATAAACCTAATTTAGCTAGATAAATCACAACTGTTTTCACTTCCTTAGCTTGCTTTTTTTTAAAAATTTTAGCCACGAAGATACTGCATTTAGGTTGGTTTCCGTTAGCTGGTTTGATGTATGGTAAATGGCTACCTTAGGGTCATGTGTTAGGTTAACTGGAGGTTTGTGGAATATCTTGTTTATTAACAAGAGTATTTAAAGAAAAAGCTAGCTAAGGAAAGCTGGTTACCAGATACCTAGAAGGACTGTTGGATAAAAGCATCTAATCCTTTACACTAACACATGATGATGGAGCTTTTAAAATAGCAATCTGGAATTCAAAAGCCTTCCTAACCAGGTTGATGTAGCACTTTAAGAGTACTCGCTCCAGTTCTTATTTAATCAGTGTTATTTTAGGAATTACTCTGGATTAATCTTTGATTTGGTGGCTTGGGGAAGACTGGGTGTGGTCTTTGGAGCGTCCTGTCTGTTTAGGCACTGATTATGCTTTCCTTGCAGTCTCTGCCTCACCCTGATTAAGCTCTCCACATAACACCGTTCCTGCTGCAGCTGCTGCTTCCGGTTTTTTAAGTGGCTTTCAGTAGCCATTAGTTTCTGGGATTGCTCAGTTAGCTGTAGTAATTCCTTCCGTGACTGCTGGTTCTCTCTTTTGATGCCACAGGCGTATTCAAAAAGAGACTGTTTAGCTGTCAACTCCAAGGCCCGGGCCTTCATACTAAGCTCTCTTCTTTTTCTCTTTCCCAGTAGCCTCTTGCCTGTATCCCTCAGTCGTTTTTCCAGTAATCTTTTCTCCTGGAGGAGCTGGGCCTGTACTTCCCGTTTCTTTGCCTCTGTCTCAGCTTGGACTTTCTTTTTCTCCTCCTGTAATGTTTGTATTTCTTTCTCCTGCTTTTCCTTTAACATAGCAATGTCCCTCATTGCCTGCAACTTCTGCTTCAAACTGGATTGGATCTTTTCCTTTTGCAAGAGTTCTGTTTTAAGCAATGACATTTGCTCTGCATATCTGGAGGCTGATTGTTGTCTTCTTCGTTCAATTTCTTCATTTTTTTGTAAATAGCTGTTCCATACCTTCTCGGGTTGCTTTCTGTACTCCTCAGTTTTGTCAGTCAGGTATTCCAGAAATAATCTGTTTTCAGCCTGGACAAGTAACTTTTCATGGTATATCCGCCTGCAGTCTTCCAGCTGCTGGTCCCGCTGGATTTGAGCTTGTTTTATACGCTTGTTCAGATCGGTGATTTCCGCCATTGTCTTTTCTTTAAGGCGTGTCTCCACCTTTGTTAACTTCTGTTGCTTGAAAAGATTGTTTATTACAGTCAGATAGGGTGTAAAGGACCTTCTGGGGCCTTTAGCAAACCTGAAAGAACAAATGAGACATTCCTCTCTCAGTTCTTAATTAGGAAATAAGCGCACAACTGTCCTTTATTCATACAAGAAAAGATTTCTGAGCACCCATTATGGTTCCGTACATTATGCAAGGTGTGTGGAATACAGTTAGTGGTAAAGGATGAAGGATGTCGCTCATCATTTGCAACATGCGTTCACTACAACCCTGGAAGGTATTAACTCAGTTTTTAAAAAGAAAAAAACAGGTTGAGCTTAAGTGACTTGCCCATGACTCACACCACTAGCAAGTGGCAGAGCCTGTGTATGAAACTTATGACTTAATGCTGTTAGCAGCTACAAAGGGCCACAGAAACAGGCTGGGAGGTCGGGAGTAGAAATAATTTTCTAGGCTCTTTCATCTTCTTTCCTGAGTTTGTGAGAACCCTTCCGCGAGGAGGAAGCTCCTCTCCAGTACCTGCTCGTACCTGGAATCCAAGCATTCATCCTCAAGGTCACGGCAACTGTGTAGTTCACTGAGGGCGATTGCTTTGGAGTGAACGCTAGCATCAGGAACCTGTGCCTGCGAATCGCGGGAACAATATGCAAGTGCGGGAAGTTCCCGTGGTTTATCCGTGCAGTGCTCAAAGGGTCTCGGCGCTGCCCAGCAACCCTGGAGGCCGCACCCTGCTCCAGTCCCGGCTGGTCCAGCCCTCAAAGGTTTAACCTCCTTGGCTACCGAATAAACCCCAGCAGTTGGTCCTCCAGTGGTTCCGGCCCCCGCTCTTAGCTGGTTCGACGTGAGAGGCACTCTCCTCGTTTTCCTGCTGTGTGAGCCCTGCCCTTGGGACCCCATCGCTTCTCGCCCTCCTCCAGGGGACAAGGGTATGCCCTTCCTAGGCTATAGAGGTCAGCGCCCTTTTCCTAGCTCCCTACAGCCTTCCAGTCGCTTGCTCAGCGACACCACTTCCTCTCCTCTGTCATTAGTTGGCCCCTTATCCCTGCCGGACGCTAAGAAAATGCCCCGGACACCGCCGCGCCCCTTGGCCCGCTCCTTTCTGACGCCTTGGTTCTGTCTTCATTCGCAGCCCAGAACGTCGCGGAAGTTCCTCTAGCCACGCAGTGTCTCTATGGTCGGGTAGGCGGGGCTAGGAGGAAGATGGCGGCGCCCGCAGCTGCAGCTGAGCCCCTGGCTTCTGGGGGTCCGCGGCCCCCAGTGTGTCTGTTGGTGTTGGGAATGGCGGGATCCGGGAAAACCACCTTTGTACAGGTAATGTACACAGCGTGGGTGTAGTAGGGAAGCGCGAAAGGTTGCCTCCGGCAGGCGGAAAACGAGGAAGAAAGCTAGGGAGGTCTCCGAGGAGTTGGAGGGTACCGGCGCGTGGCTTTGGCAGACTTCTCATCAACTTTAGTTCTTTCCCCGGCAAAGCCTCCTCGGGCCCTAGCCAGGTTAATTAAGGCTTTCTTCTGGGGCACTTTCAGTGCATTCTCGGTTCAGATTACCGCGTTGTACAGGAATTGTCTTGCTAATAAAATTGCCAGTTTCTCGAAGGCAGGAGCTTACAAGTAACTTTAGAGATTAATACAGTGCTAGCACACAGGTTTTTGGTGAAGATTTGCCATAGAATTATTTTTTGCACGCCTGCCATGTTCCGTTCATTGGGGATATAGCAAAAATGAGGTTGACAAGATTTATTCATGGGACTAAATATTTAATGGAGGAGACAGAGAAAACCCACATACGAAAAATCAAAACAAGTAAACAAGTGACTATGAGTAGGGGAAGCTTTGTTAGATAGGTAATGAAGAAAGGTAGCATTTGAACTAGGAGCTGAATCTTAGAGGTGGACATAGTGGGTGGATATTTCAGGTAGAAGAAAATCTAAGTGCAAAACTCTTAAGGCTTGGGTGGTAAAGGAATGGAAGTTCTTTCTTGTCCCCTCTTTGTCTTCTTCCAACCTTCTCCCCATATCTCTGCAGAGGCTCACAGGACACCTGCATACCCAAGGCACTCCACCTTATGTGATCAACCTGGATCCGGCAGTACATGAAGTTCCCTTTCCTGCCAATATTGGTGAGTAAACTGGTAACATAACTTGTGTGAAGTGCTTTAAAGAGAGTGGAAAGACTCAAGCCTGCCAGTCTTCAGTGCCTTCTTTTTTTTCTAAACTATCTGCTTTCATGTGCTTTGGATTTGCTTGAGTTCCTAAACATCTTAGGCGTCTTTCTTTCTTTCTTTTTTTTTTTAGACAGAGTTTCTGTCTCCCAAGCCGGAGTGCAGTGGCATGATTCACAGCTCACTGCAGCCTCAACATCCCAGGCTCAAGCCATCCTCACATCTCAGCCTCCTGCCACCATGCTGGGCTAGTTTTGTTTTGTTTGGAGAGACAAGGCTTCTCATGTTTCCCAGGCTTGTCTTGAACTCCTGGGCTCAAGTGATCCTCCTGCCTTGGCCTCCCAGCGAGCTGGGATTACAGGTGTGAGCCACTGTGCCCAGCCTAATTCTTTTTTAAAAGTCATGTCTGGCCGGGCGCGGTGGCTCAAGCCTGTAATCCCAGCACTTAGGGAGGCCGAGGCGGGTGGATCACGAGGTCAAGAGATCGAGACCACCCTGGTCAACATGGTGAAACCCCGTCTCTACTAAAACTACAAAAAAATTAGCTGGGCATGGTGGCTCGTGCCTGTAATCCCAGCTACTCAGGAGGCTGAGACAGGAGAATTGCCTGAACCCAGGAGGCGGAGGTTGCGGTGAGCCGAGATCGCGCCATTGCACTCCAGCCTGGGGAACAAGAGCGAAACTCCGTCTCAAAAAAAAAAAAAAAAAAAAAAGTCATGTCTGCATTGCTTTTGTGTTGCCCTTGTCAGTAGTAGGCAATTAGTAAGAAGATTTTTTTCCCCTTGATTTTTGCCTCTGTTTTTCTAGGCATGTTTAAGTTGTATAAAACTTTTCACTTTGTGGAGACAAAACTCTCTACCATAACTTTAGAGCTCCTAGCCCTAACATTCTTTTTTTTTTTTTCTTCGTTTTTTAGCCCTGACATTCTTAATGAATTACTTGGCATTTATTCTTTGTAAGGAAGGAAACCAGTTTGAAAGTGGAGAAGGTGGTAGAAGAGAATGGTGACAACAGAAGGCTAGAAACCTGTTTTACTTTCTTGCTAGTAGGGAATGTATATGTATTACATTCCAGTTAATTCTTTTTCTCCTCAGATATTCGTGACACTGTGAAGTATAAAGAAGTCATGAAACAGTATCCTTTTCCACATCTGCTTTGGTGTTGACTCCTTCCTGGCTTCTTGTCTGTGTATTTTGTGGCTTTGAAAAAGTGTTTTTGCCTTTTCCTTGTAAAATATACAAGCAAAAGGATGGAAGCTGACTGTGGGAGCGGTAGGGGATTAGAAATACTATTTCAGCTTGAGATTTTAGTTTTCTTACCATCTCCCCAGATGGCAGGCAGTTGTAATTAAAGAGCAGAGAGTACGATATGATAATTGATAGCTACCTGGGTCCCCCAAGGTAGTATTGCCTTGGAGGATCATCTATTGGTCACCACCTCTTTAGACTGGGAAACTCGGAAATGACTGGGTTTAGTTTGGATTAATTCTTAGTAAATTGCTGTGTGAAGTGTGTACTCTCTCTGTAGGCAAGTCTAAGTAGGAAGACTAATTATAATCTTGATTTATTTATGAGGATCAGGGCCGGAGGTATTATATAGGTGGCCGGAATGGCCAATGCTAGTGGGCTGTCACTCTCTGATGCACCTGTATTACTATTTGGCCACTTTGCTTTCTTCTTTTTGCCTGGCCATTCCTAAATCTTAAATGAGTGAGCCAGACCTTGATAGTGAATGTTTCCCTGTGGTTAGGGTTGTGTGGTAGTCAAGGATTAGGCTGCCAGCATCCATTAATGGAACACTAATTCCATAATGCCGTTTGTGTGAGTGATACCCTAGGTATGAACTTTATAAACTAACATATAAGCAATTTCAGTCCTCAACTTGGTGTCTAGATATGGACTTGGGCCCAACGGTGGCATAGTGACCTCACTCAATCTCTTTGCTACCAGATTTGATCAGGTATGCCTGTCTTTAATATACTAATATGGCTGTGTAAAAATCTGTGACTCTTAAATGCCTTAGCTTGATCACATTGGTAAAAAAGAGTAGCAAACCTGACCATAAATATAGAAAATAAGTAGGCATTTTGTCAGACAGAGAAGTAGACTGTGAGAAGATGATCAGTATTATCAGACGCTTCACATTTTATATTTGTGATAGATAATAAAAATCCAAAAGACCTGGGTTATTTTCTTGACCTGTTCTTTGCCTGTGGTGCGTTACCCTGAAGCTGAGATGGGACTATCTGGGAGTGGGATGGACTAGCAGTCATGGAATGGAAAGATAATGGGGCATTTTACTTGTGATAAATGTTTGTCATTCTTTAGGTTTTCTTTGTCACCTACTTCCATAAGAGTGTTTTATAATCATTGGGTTTTTTTACTCTGATGTCATGCCATGACACAGGCTCTTAACATTTTCTTTGTTTTTGAGATGGAGCCTCACTCTGTTGCCCAGTCTGGAGTATAGTGGTGCAATCTTGGTTCACTGCAACTTCCACCTCCTATGTTCAAGTGATTGTCCTGCCTCAGCCTCCTGAGTAGCTGGGCCTCCAGGCAGGTGTCACCACGCCTGGCTAATTTTTTGTATTTTTAATAGAGATGGGGTTTTGCCCTGTTAGCCAGGATGGTCTGTATTTCCTGACCTCGTGATCCACTTGCCTTGGCCTCCCAAAGTGCTGGGATTACGAGCATGAGCCACCACATCCGGCCCATGGCTGTTAACATTTTGACAAGAGATACAACTTGACATTGACAGATCAAAGTCTTCAGCCTCTCAGGTCCTTGGGTTGTACCCCAGGGTGGTATTGCAGTGCTGCTGATGGGGCTGTGCTGCCTTAGTTCAGCCTGTTTATTCCTTGTTGTCCTAAGATTGCGAACATTCAGTAGGTGATTGAGAGATTCAGTAGATGATAGAGCTTGTGAGGTATGCCACCCTGGAGAGGGTCCTGTGATTTTGTGTTAAAATCGGAATTTATTGTCATTTACATCTTTTTCTTTTAGGTGATGCAATTTATTGAGAAGGCCCAGAATGTGTCTAAGTAAGTTATTTCAGTTTAGCACCCATTTATTACTCTGTAGTTGACATATTTCTAGGCCTAATGGAGGATCTGGGATACCATCAACCTCTGAAAGGGTATAGATTGAGGAGAAACCATTAGGAGTGAAAAAAAAGTTCAGCAAGAAAATCATTATGATGCTTTAGAGTATAGATCTAAATTTAATATCATTTCATCCACAATTACTTTGATCCACAATTTACATGGCTTCTTAGGAAGTATTTTGAGACTTTGTCCAAATTCAGTTGTCCACCTGCCTTCTCTTGGGAAACTATGCTTGTTGCCATTAAAGTCTCTGAAATACCTTTCTAGTCTTATTTAAATGAATATAGTCCACATGGTTCAGAGAAAATTTTTTACTTTAAAAAGTATCAAAATAGGAAATATTCTTATGGTCATTACCAACACAGTTAGCTGTTGTTCAGGGTTCACTTTTTTTAAAAAAAGTAATTTATAAAAATTCAAACCATACATGATATTTATAAGATGAAACCATCACCCTGATCTCCACTAGAAGTAATGCCATTATTCAGTGACTAGCATTCCACAATTCTATATACATAGATAGAAGGATGAATGGGTAAACATACTTTTACAAAGATGGGGTACTGGAGGTAGCTTTTGTTTTGTTTGTTTTGAGACAGGGTCTTGCTCTGTTGCCCAGGCTGGAGTTAAGTGTAGCAATCTCAGCTCACTGCAGCTTCCACCTCCCTGGTTCAGGTGATCTTCCCACCTCAGCCTCCCAAGTAGCTAGGACTAAAGGTATGATCTACCATACCTGGCTAATTTTTTTTTTAAATCTAATTTTGGGGACAGAGTCTTGCTCTATTGCCCAGGCTGGAGTGTGGTGGTATGATTTCGGCCCACTGCAACCTTCGCCTCCAAGGTTCAAGCGATCCTCCTGCTTCAGCCTCCCGAGTGGCTGGTATTACCGGTGCCTGCCACCATGCCCAACTAATTTTTGTATTTTTAGTAGAGATGGGGTTTCACCATGTTGGCCAGGCTGGTCTCAAACTCCTAACCTCAAGTGATCTGCCCGCCTCAGCCTCCTAAAGTGCTGGGATTACAGGTGTGAGCCACCATTCCCAGCTATTTTGTATTTTTTGTAGAGATGTTGCTTTGCTGTGTTGCCTAGTCTGGTCTGAAACTTGTGGGCTCAGCCAATCTGCTTGCCTCAGCCTCCCAAAGTGCTGGAATTATAGGTGTGAGCCACCAATCCTGGCCTAGAGGTGTTTTTTTAAAACAACAGCTTTATTAAGATATAATTCGGCTGGGTGCGGTGGCTCACGCCTGTAATTCCAGCACTTTGGGAGGCTAAGGCGGGTGGATCACCTGAGGTCAGGAGTTTGAGACCAGCCTGGCCAACATGGTGAAACCCTGTCTCTACTAAAAAGATACAAAAAATTAGCAGGGTGTGATGGCGCGCACTTGTAACCCCAGCTAGTTGGGAGGCTGAGGCAAGAGAATTGCTTGAATCCAGGAGGCGGAGGTTGCAGTGAGCCGAGATTGCGCCATTGCACTCCAGCGTGGGCGACAGGGCAAGACTCCATCTCAAAAAAACAAAACAAAACAAAAAAGATATAATTCACGTACCATAAAGTTCACTCATTGAAAGTGTATGGTTGTTTTAGTCTGTTCACAGAGTTATGTGTTGATCATTACTATGTAACTTCAGAATATTTTCATCATCCTAAAAAGAAACCCTATACTCATTACCAATTACTCTTTATTTTCCGTTCCTCTCAGCCCTTAGTGGCTACCCATTTTCCATTCCCATTTGCAATATGATTTCTCCACATCTGGTTCCTCCGTAACCTCGCCAACATTTGTTATTGTTGTTTTTGATTATAGCCATTCCAGTGGGTATAGAGTGTCATCTCATTATAGTTTTTAACTTTTATTTCCTTAATAACTAATGATATTGAGCATCTTTTTAATGTACTTATTGGCCATTGGTATATATTTGTAGAAATGTCTATTAAAATTCTTTGCCAATTAAAAAAATGTTGATATAATTTGTAATTATATCAAATTAATTCACAAAAAAGTCAGTACATTTCATAAAAATAGCTTTATTGAGATAATTCACATACCATACAATTCACCCGTTTTAAGTATATAATTCAGTGGCTTTTAGTATATTCACAGGATTGTACAATAATCACCACAGTCAATTTTAGAATATTTTAATCATCTCAAGAAGTAACCTGACATTCTTCAGCTAGCACTCCCCTATCCCATTCCTTCCACTCTTCTTCCTGTGTTCCATACCGCACTCACCCCACCCTAAGCAACCAGATATTTCCCAAGAGATTTACATCCTATTTTTGCTTCTTTCATTTTTAATGCATTGTGTTTCTGTAACTATAATAGTTTCCCCCGTGATCATTTGCAGCAACTCGTGGTCTGCTATTCCTGCCCATTAGCATGAATATTGGACATTGAACAAAGTGTAGGGGATCATCAAGCGTAGTTTTAGGGCAATAGGAGGAAGTTAGATTTGGCAGTGTGGAGAGCTTATTCCAGTGCTGGATAACCAGATGTTTTTCGTCTTATATGATGGAGTATCCTTTAGCATAACACACGTAACACTTTTTTAATGATCTTTCTTGACATAGGTATGTGTTGATTGACACACCTGGACAGATTGAGGTATTCACCTGGTCAGCTTCTGGGACAATTATCACTGAGGCTCTTGTGAGTATTCTAGGACTTGCTACTGAGAGTAGCTAGAGGGGCTAGACTGGGTGAGAATTTATTTTTAATTGCCTTGGATGTTATATGGCAGGGAGTTGTAGAAGCTCTGCACACCCTGCCCAAAGTGGTTTTCCCTTGCTAAGGATGGTGGAAAAAGAGTTTGAGGGCAGGTTGTGAGCCCTCTGACCAAGGCTTTGATTATTTTGTGGCTTTAGGCATCCTCATTTCCAACAGTTGTCATCTATGTAATGGACACATCAAGAAGTACCAACCCAGTGACTTTCATGTCCAACATGCTCTATGCCTGCAGGTAATTGACTATTGGTGGGCAGTGTTCCATCAAGGTATAAGGCCTTTTTCTCTTCTTCTTCCTCTTTGTTTTTGAATCTGGTTGCTTATCCCTGGATTTGTGCTCATTCATATTTGCCATTCAGTTGAGTGGCTATGAGCTGAGGAAGGTCAGAGGAAAAAAGAGGCACATGTGCTGTTGGTGTTCCCTCTCAGTACGGTCTGATCGTCCTCCCTTGCTGTTTCAAAAATAGGTGATGTATGAATATGAGCTGTCTGATAGTTGTTCCCAGTTGAATAAAATCCAAGTCTAAATAGAATAGAGTCCCCTGGACTGGGTCTGTCATCCCAGTGCTTGGGAGGCCAAGGCGGGATGATCACTTGAGCTTGGGAGTTTGAGACGGGCTGGGCAACAAGACTCTGTCTCTACAAAAAATTAAAATTAGCCCAGCTTGGTGGCATGCCCCTGTAGTCCCAGCTACTTGGGAGGTTGAGGTGGGAGCATTGCTTGAGCTCAGGTGGTTGAGGCTGTAGTGAGCCATGATTGTGCCACTGCACTCCAGCTTAGAGCAATAAGACCCTGTCTCAAAAAAAAGAAGAATAGAGTCCTCTGGCCTGAATGATGCTGGTAGAGTGAAATTGTAACATGAGGAGATGCCATGAATAAGAGAATTTATCCATAATTGTAAAATGCACAGGTAGCCAGGCATGGTGGCTCATGCCTATAAATCTCGGCATTTGGGATGGCTGTGCTGGGAGGATTGCCTAAGCCAAGGAATTTGGGACCAGCCTGGGCACCATGGTCAAAGCCCCATCCCTACCAAATATACAAAAAATTAGCTAGGCATGGTGGTGTGTGCCTGTAGTCCCAGCTACCTGGGAGGCAGAGGTGGGAGGATTGCTTGAGCCTGGAGGCCAGACTACAGTGAGCTGTGATTATGTCACTGTACTCCAGCTTGGGCAACAGAGTGAGACCTTGTCTCAAAAAATTAAAATGCACAAGTTTGCCCCAAATGTAGCACCATTAGCAGAGAAAGGGCATGCTTCACTGGATTATATTAGTGCATTAAGACAGAGGAGCAAAGCAGACAGTTATTAAAGCTCAGGGAATTTAATTTTGAGTGTACAGAAAAGCCGTCACCAACATTTGTCTCTTCTAATATGACAAAGGATGTGCCTTTTTGTTGGATGCAAGAAATCTTGATCCAAGTAGAAATCCGAATATCGACAGCATTATTTTATTTTCATATTGTTTATTTATTTATTTATATACTTTTTGAGATGGAGTCTCACTCTGTCGCCCAGGCTGGAGTACGGTGGCATGATCTCAGCTTACTGCAATTTCCACCTCCTGAGTTTAAGCAATTCTCCTGCATCAGCCTCCTGAGTAGCTGGGATTACAGATGCCCATCACCATGCTTGGTTAATTTTGTATTTTTAATTGAGATGGGGTTTCACTCTGTTGACCAGGCCGATCTCAAACTCCTGAGCTCAAGTGATCTGCCCACCTTGCTTGGCCTCCCAACGTGCTGGGATTACAGGCATGAGCCACTGTGCCTGGACCATTTTCATATAATTGTTTAAAAGGCAATTATTTGATTTGTCTGATAGTGGTAATCATTTCTTTCAAAAAATAATTAATGAGTTAAATTTTTTTTTTGTTTGAGATGGAGTTTCACTCTTGTTACCCAGGCTGGAGTGCAATGGCGTGATCTCGGCTCACCGCAACCTCCGCCTCCTGGGTTCAGGCAATTCTCCTGCCTCAACCTCCTAAGTAGCTGGGATTACAGGCACATGCCACCATGCCCAGCTAATGTTTTGTATTTTTAGTAGAGACGGGGTTTCACCATGTTGACCAGGATGGTCTCGATCTCTTGACCTCGTGATCCACCCGCCTCAGCCTCCCGAAGTGCTAGGATTACACGCTTGAGCCACCAGCCCCGGCAATTATTTATTAATTAATTACTTTAGAGTCGGGGTCTTGCCATGTTGCCTAGGCTAGTTTTGAACTCTTGGGCTCAGGCAGTCCTCCCAGGTTAGACTCCCAAAGTGCTGGGATTACAGGTGTGAGCCACCACACGCAGCTGGTAATCATTTCATGATATAAACATACAGTTGACCCTTGGACAATTTTGGGGTTAGAGGAGCCAGCCCCTTCGGTGTGGAAGACCCGAATATAACTTTGACTCCCCCAAAACATAATTACCAAAGGCCTACTGCTGATTGGAAACCTTGCTAGTAACATAAACAGTAGATTAACACATATTATATATATTATATACTGTATTCATATAATAAACTAATCTAGAGAAAATAAGGGGAAGATGTATTAACTATTCATTAAGTGAAGTAGATCATCATAAAACTCTTCATTCTCATCATCACTTTGAGTAGTCTAAGAGAAGGGGTTGGTCTTGCTATTTCAGGGCTGGCAGAGGTAGAAGAAAAGCTGCATACAAGTAAACCTTGCAGTTCAAACCCATGTTGTTTAAGGGTCAACCGTGTGTCAAAATATCCTGTTATACACCTTAAATATATACAATTTTTATTTGTCAAGTATACCTCAGTAGGGCTGGGGGTAGAAACATTTTAAAAATACTACTTTACAAATTGGAAAAAATTTTAATGTTCTTTTCCCAGCCTTACTGAGGTATAATTCACAAACAAAAATTGTATCTATTTACATGTCATTTGTAAAGCGTAAAGGAGATAATACATATAAAAGTGCTTATTAGCACAGTACCTAGATTACACAGGTTGAGTATCCCATATCCAAAAATTTGAAATCTGAAATGCTTCAAAATCTGAGACTTTTTGAACACTGACATGACACTCAGAGGAAATGCTGATTGGAGGATTTTGGATTTTCAGATTTGGGATGCTTAACCAATAAGTATTTACAAATATTCCAGAATCTGAAATCCAAAACACTTCTGGTTCCAAGTATCTCAGATAAGAAATTCTCAACCTGCAATTGGTATTCAATAAATATTCATTTTCTTCTCTGAAAAATACCAATTTGGGGCCGGGCGCGGTGGCTCACGCCTGTAATCCCAGCACTTTGGGAGGCCGAGGCGGGTGGATCACGAGGTCAAGAGATCGAGACCATCCTGGTCAACAGGGTGAAACCCCGTCTCTACTAAAACTACAAAAAATTAGCTGGGCATGGTGGCGCGTGCCTGTAATCCCAGCTACTCAGGAGGCTGAGGCAGGAGAATTGCCTGAACCTGGGAGGCGGAGGTTGCGGTGAGCCGAGATCGCGCCATTGCACTCCAGCCTGGGTAACATAGGTAAAACTCCGTCTCAAAAAAAAAAAAAAAAAAAAAAGAAAAATACCAATTTGGTAAAAGACAAAACAACAAGTTCAATACTAAGGCATTATTACTTCAAATGAGAGTGAGAGTGTGTGTGTTGTTTCTGGGTGATGATTATTTTCCTGTTGGGAGAGACGATGTGAGTGTTATGTAAAATGGATAGGCTGGGCGTGGTGGCCTACACCTGTAATCCCAGCACTTTGGGAGGCTGAGGTGGGTGGATCATGAGGTCAAGAGATCGAGACCATCTGGGCCAATGTGGTGAAACCCCGTCTCTACTAAAAATACAAAAATGAGCTGGGCGTGGTAGAGTATGCCTGTAGTCCCAGCTACTGAGGAGGCTGAGGCAGGAGAATTGCTTGAACCAGGAGGCGGAGTTCGCAGTGAGCCAAGATTGCACCACTGCACTCCAGCCTGGCGGCAGAGTGAGACTCCATCTCAAAAAAAAAAAAAAAAAAATAGATGACTGCTTTTTAGATTCTGAACTCATTCCCCTTCTCTTACTTAGTCCCAACGTGCTGACACTGGATGAGCAAGAGCTTATGTGCTTTTTTAAATAACATCTCAATGTTTGGTTTTCAGCATCTTATACAAAACCAAGCTGCCTTTCATTGTGGTCATGAATAAAGTAAGTGTATTCTTCCTGTTGTGATTCACCATTTTTCATCAGAACCTTGTGGTTAGAAGGTTTAGGTGGGTGAGAAGGATTATTTCAGATGCTGGAGACCAGATTCAGGCTTTACTGAAACAAATTCACAGGCACTTTGAGAAAATCAATCAATCAAATTGAATAAGTAATTGTTACTAACTCTTGTCTAAAACTATTTTAGGTAAGGTAGAGTAGCCCCTCAACCATAATGTGTAGATTATCCCTCAGAGTCAAGACTGTAATTACAAGAGGGACAGCTAGTTTACTGGGAGTGGCAATTAAAAAATACAAAACTTCCCTGTTGGTTGATGGCTAGGATGTAAGAGACCTTTTGACTTCAGAGTCTGGAATATGCTGGTGTCCATTCTGGCCCTGGTTACTTGGCAATGGATAGTGGAGGGTCAACTAAGAGAATACACATCTTCATTTAATTACAATGACTACACAACGATTGTGGTTCTTTGTGGCATGTTGCAGTGGAGGGGAAATAGAAGCAGAGAAAGAAAATAATATGGATGATATGCTCTTTGCTGTCACTACTTAATTTAAATAATAAATTTTGCCTTTATTATCTCTGGTTGCTCATAATTGACTTCTCTCTGGTACAGACTGACATCATTGACCACAGCTTTGCAGTGGAATGGATGCAGGATTTTGAGGCTTTCCAAGATGCCTTGAATCAAGAGACCACATACGTCAGCAACCTGACTCGTTCAATGAGCCTGGTGCTAGATGAGTTTTATAGCTCACTCAGGGTAAATTTTCTCTCCTGCTCACACTGACAGCCTCTCCAGATTACCTGTTAACCCACAGAACTGGCTTTGAACCTGGCTGAGAAAGGAAGCTTATTACCTATTGAAAAATAACTTTTAAATCATTGCTTATTAAAAATTGTAGAGTGTACAAGAATAAGATAGGGACCCCAACTTCAGTGTATGTAGTCTATTTGGGAGAGAAGGCTACACATAGAACTAAAACATATGATATATTGTAGTAAGTACTTTAAGAAAGGTTGGAAGGTGGGCCTGATGATTGTGAGGCAGCAGATCAAAATGACTGATTTTGGAGGTTGTAGCATTAGAGGTATGCTTTGAAGAAGGGTAAGATTTATGTAAGCAAAAGCGAGCGAGTTAATTGCCCAAGCAAAGGCATAGACAAAAAATTATAGAAAGTGATTTGGTTTGGTTTGTTAGGGAATAGATAATAAGTCTTATTAATTTTTCAGTTCTAATTATATCTTTATTTTTCTTTTTTCCTTTGGAGAGGAACTTGCTTTTTTACCCATGCTGGAGTGCAGTGACATGATCACAGCTCACTGCAGCCTTGACTTCCTAGACTCAAGGGATCCTCCTGCCTCAGTCTCCCAAAGTGCTGGGAGTATAGGTGTGGGCCACTGCACTTAGCCCATATCTTTCTTTTCCAATTTTTTATTTCCCACGGACTTATTTCCATGACTTTTGACTAGGTGTGCTGTTTTGTTCCTTTTTAGCCTGGCTTTTTGCCAAAAACTTCTCAAAGTATAAACCTCTTTTCATTAAGATTTTTTGACACTTGAACAAGTTAATATACATCATTAAGAAATATACAGTGGCCAGGCGCGGTGGCTCACGCCTGTAATCCCAGCACTTTGGGAGGCCGAGGCAGGTGGATCACGAGGTCAAGAGATCGAGACCATCCTGGTCAACATGGTGAAACCCCGTCTCTACCAAAACTACAAAAAATTAGCTGGGCATGGTGGCGCGTGCCTGTAGTCCCAGCTACTCAGGAGGCTGAGGCAGGAGAATTGCCTGAACCCAGGAGGCGGAGGTTGCAGTGAGCTGAGGTCGCGCCATTGCACTCCAGCCTGGGTAACAAGAGCGAAACTCTGTCTCAAAAAAGAGAAAAAAAAAAAAGAAATATACAGTGGTTTCTTTAGTGGTATTTATGATGCTTTTTGGCAGGTGGTGGGTGTCTCTGCTGTTCTGGGTACTGGATTAGATGAACTCTTTGTGCAAGTCACCAGTGCTGCTGAAGAGTATGAAAGGTGAGGATAAAGGAAAATTCTATCGATGACATTCTTAATGAGTCACAATTCTGATATGATAGCAGTTTTTCCAGGAAGAGCTTTATGTTTTCATGATGGATGTATTATATTTGCCTTCCATATGTGTATTGAATCAGGCCACACTTAGAAGTAAAACGTTCCCTTTAACTTTTTTTTTTTTTAATAGAAGTATAAATCTTCACTGTATTGAGTGATTAAGAGCGGGGATCATCCGACTTTTCTATAAAGAGCTAAATAGTAGATATCTCAGGCTTTGTGGACCATACAGTCTGTTTCAACTGCTGACTTCTGCCAGTGTAGGACAAAAGTGTCTTTAGACAGTTCGTAAATGAATGGGCTTGGCTGGTGTTACAGTAAAACATTATTTATGAAAACAGGCCGTGGGCTGGATTTGTCACAGAGGTTGTTGTGATGATTGAGAAAACGTATACAGCACTATCACAATTGCTAACATATAGCAAGCACATTTTATAATAAATGTTATAACTATTGTCATTGTTAATGCTGGAATTCCATTTAATTAAAGGAAAGTGGATTCAGAGCACCTATATGCTTTCCTTAGGCCCGTGGCATGATAGCCAGCTTATTAGCATGTGTCTTTGGCTTCATATTATGCAAGATCCTAACAACCACGTTTTGGTTTTCAGACATGTTATTTTGATTTTGATTCATTAGACATAAGGATGTTATCAAAACCTTAGCATAGACTCTTTCCTGTCTCCTTTCATTGTTGTTATGTTATATAAAGTACATAATTGTATGTTGCATGTCCTGAGCTCAACAGGCTTACCTTTTACTTATCTCAGCCTTTTATCTCTGATGAATGATGAGCTCCTTCATTATGTTCTCACCAGTATTAATCTTTCCAGCCCAGCAGTCAGGATTGCATCCCCTGGTTACAAGGTGGGAACAAGCACCTTGGCTTTTAATTCCATTAGGTAGACTCTGTCAGTAACTAAGATTTGTTACATCTGATGTTTTATTATTGTCAGAATCCTAGGAAAATAGAGGAGATAAGGGGCAGTGGGGAGTGGTTAGGATAGATGATTAAGCAATGGAATTGAGAAAGTGTTTCTCTTTGCAGGGAGTATCGGCCTGAATATGAACGTCTGAAAAAATCACTGGTAAGAAGGGAAGCCATTTGTATATTTTTATTTTTTATTTTTAAAACCAGAACATTTATTGCGTGACTAATCGGTGAAATCCTTAAGATGAACTGGATGCCGCAACAGCTGCCCTCTTGGGTTTAGGTGTTGTTCCTTCACGGAATCCATGCCTGAATCTGCGGTATACAATTTTTAGGTGCCTCATTCGACCAGTCCCGGTGGTATTTCGTCTTTTAGCCTTGGCACTCCAGTTATACTTTCTCTTGCGCTTGGCTGGGTAGCCACATTTGCCGCAGGTAGACTTCTGAAGGTGGTAGGCCTTAGAGCCACAGCGGCGGCACAACGTGTGCGTCTTATTACGACGCTTCCCAAACGATGACGTTCCCTTCGTCATATTGCTTCTGCGACCGGGACCAGAAAGACCGCCATTTGCATATTCTAAAAGGGACATTAAAAAAACCCAGCTCAATCCTGATGACATAAGTGCTTTTGTTTTGGTTATTATTGTTTTTTTATTTAATTAAAAAACCTTTTGTGGCTTTATTGAGGGTATAATTGGCTAATGAAGTTTCATGTATCTTACAAATAAGTCTCCTTAATTTTTCTTCCCTTTCAGAGGTCAATTTAAAGCTAGTTGTAGAATTTTGTTTAAGAATATAGTGGTGGTTCACAACTCCTTTTTTTGTTGTTGAGAAAGGATCTCACTCTGTTGCCCAGGCTAGAGTGCAATGGCACGATCATGGCTCACTGCAGCCTCAACCTGCTGGGCTTAAGTGATCCTCCCATCTCAGCCACCTGAGTCGGTAGGACAGCATGTGTGTACCACATCCTTGGCTAATTTTATTTTGTAAATTTTTTTGTACAGACAGGTCTTGCTATGTTGCCCAGGCTGGTATCAAATTCCTGAGCTTCTGTGATCCTCCCCTCTGGGCCTCCTGTCGTGCTGGATTACAGCATGAGCCACCATGCCCAGCCTTCTCTTATCCCAAATGATCAAGTGTCCTGCTTCCATAGGCTCATTGGGTCCTTTGTCTCTGAGCCTTCCTGTTATGTCTACTTCAGGGTTTTGTGTTTTTTCCCCATATAATAAAGTTTATTGTATCTTTTTTTTTTTTTTTTTTTTTCATTTTGTAGCCTGGGTATGAATAAAAAGTAATGCTTTCTATCTAGGCATTTTCCCTAGCCCGTTTAAATGTTCCAGATCAACCCTGGACTCAACTCAATAGTTTGAAATTGAGGGTTCTTTTGAAATGTTTTTGTGTTCAGTTTCTGAATCCTTTAAATCAGTGTGTAGAGCCCTCCAGTCTGAACTTCTGCTGTAGCCCAGGTCTATGCTGCTTAGTGTTTCTGTTGCTATACCAGATGTCCCTTATCTGCATCAGTTTTTATGTAGCCTCTGTATGTGTATAATTCTTCATCTCCACTGAGAAGTCTGGTATCTAATTTGGGGCTCCTTTTTGAATATGATGACATTTTTCTCTGTATATACAGGCAAATGCAGAGAGCCAACATCAGAGAGAACAACTAGAACGCCTTCGAAAAGATATGGGTTCTGTAGCCTTGGACGCAGGGACTACCAAAGGTATTTGAGGGCTTCTTGGTGTTAGGAACTAAAAAAAGGTTACACTTATTTCTACTCAGCAGGATTCTATTTATATATGAGAGAGAAAAAGAGAAAAAGATAAAGGAAATATGGTTTTATACATATATATACACACACACAACACACATATATGCATACATATATATCAAAAATAAAGGATTTGGAGAGGCAAACAACTGGAAATTTTATACAGCTATACCACTTTGGATTCCTCTTTCAGGAAGTTTTTGCTTTACTTTGGCAATATACTTGAGTGTGCTGTGGGTTTTTTTTGGGGGTGGGGTTTGTTTCTAACACTTTTAATTCTCCCCAATTTATTTATTTTTTTCATTAAAAATTTTTTTTTTTGAGATAGAGTCTCGCTCTGTCACCCAGGCTGGAATGCAGTGGCGCGATCTCGGCTCACTGCAACCTCTGTCTTCTGGGCTCAAGCGATTTTCCTGCCTCAGCCTCCTGAGGAGCTGGGACTACAGGCATGTGCCACCATGTTCGGCTAATTTTTTGGTATTTTTAGTAGAGACAGGGTTTCACCATGTTAGCCAGGATGGTCTGGAGCGCCTGACCTCGTCATCCACCCGCCTCCACCTCCCAAAGTGCTGGGATTACAGGAGTGAGCCACCGTACCTGGCCTCCAATTTTTTTTATAATTAAAAGTTCTTTTTTACAGTTTGACCTTAAAATTTCAGATTTACAGAAAAGTTACATAAATAATACAAATAATTGCCATAATTCTTCAGATTCCCAAAATGTCAACATTCTACCACATTTACTTTATTCTTTTCTCTGCCCCAGCCTCCCGAGTAGTTAGATCTACAGGTGTGTGCCACCATGGCTGGCTAGTTTTAACAACATTTTTAATAGAGACGAGGTCTCACAATGTTGTCCAAGCTGGTCTTGAACTCCTGGCCTCAAGCAGCCCTCCTGCCTTGACCTCCCAAAGTGTTGGGATCATAGGCATGAGCTACTGTCCCCAGCGCACTTTTTTTTTTCTTTTAACTTGCTTTGATGAGCAAAGACTATTTACTTTTATGCCTGTACCATTTTGTTTTCATTATGTAATTATGTTCAATATCTGCTAGGTCAGATTCTCCTCATAATTTTTATTTGGTTGTCCTTACATGGTCTTCCACATGAACTGAGCATCAATGTTAGTCCCCTAAAAAGCTTTTTGGTATTTTTGTTGGGATTATATGATATTCATAATTAATTTAGGGAGAAGTGACATCTCTATGATGTTCAGTCTTGCTGCCCAAGACCATGGAGTGTCTTTGTATTTGTCAGGTCTACTTGTGTCCTTCAGGAATGTTTATGGTTTTCCTCATGTAGGTTTTTCATATTTCTTTTTAAACTGTTTTTGTTGTTTTAGCCAACCTTTTTGACTAAGAGTTTTTGCCTGTTTCTTTTTAATTTTTTTTTTTTTTTTTTTTTTTTTTTTTGAGACGGAGTTTCGCTCTTGTTACCCAGGCTGGAGTGCAATGGCGCGATCTCGGCTCACCGCAACCTCCGCCTCCCGGGTTCAGGCAATTCTCCTGCGTCACCCTCTGAGTAGCTGGGATTACAGGCACGCACCACCATGCCCCGCTAATTTTTTGTATTTTTAGTGGAGACGGGGTTTCACCACATTGACCAGGATGGTCTCGATCTCTTGACCTCGTGATCCACCCGCCTCGGCCTCCCAAAGTGCTGGGATTACAGGCGTGAGCCACCGCGCCCGGCCTAATTTTTTTTTAAACAATTCATTTTTATTTGAGACAGGGTCTTGCTCTATCACCCAGACTGGAGCGTAGTGATGTGATCTTGGCTCACTGCAGCCTCCGCCTCCTGGGTTCAAGCTATTCTCCTGCCTAAGTCTCCTTAGTAGCTGGAAGTACAGGTGCCTGCCACTGTGCCTGGCTAAATTTTGTATTTTTAGTGGAGATGAGATTTTGCCATGTTAACCCAGGTTGGACTTGACCTCCTGGGCTCAAGTGATCTGCCCACCTCAGCCACTTAAAGTGCTGGGATTACAAGTGTGAGCCACTGCATCCAGCTTGAAATTTATGTATGAATGTATGTATGTGTGTATTTATTTTTGAGGCGGAATCTAGCTCTGTTGCTGGAGTGCAATGGTGCGATCTTGGCTCACTGCAACCTCTGCCTCCCAGGTTCAAGTGATTGTCGTGCCTCAGCCTCCCAAGTAGCTGGGACGACAGGTTCGCACCACCATGCCTGGCTAATTTTTGCATTTTTAGTAGAGGCAGAGTTTCTCCATGTTGGTGAGGCTGGTCTTGAATTCCTGACCTCAGATGATCTGCCCATCTCAGCCTCCCAGAGTGCTGGGATTACAGACATGAGCCACCATGACCAGCCAACTTTACTGAATTTTCAAAAATTTTTTGAGTTAGTTTTGTCATTGACTCTCCAGGGGTTTTTAGGTTAGTTTTCATTTAGCATGCCTTCCACCCTGACCCCTGTATATTGATGAACTGCCCTCAAGGTTCAGTTGCAAGTCTCTTGTAGCTTAGTGGATCCTGCAATCAAATTGACTGTACTTAAAAGAAAAGCTCCATTTATTTATTTATGGTAATAAATTGGGGCTGGGCACGGTGGCTCATGCCTGTAATCCCAGCACTTTGGGAGGCCGAGGCGGGCAGATCATGAGGTCAAGAGATTGAGACCGTCCTGGCCAACATGGTGAAACCCCGTCTCTACTAAAAATACAAAAAAATTAGCTGGGTGTGGTGGTGAACGCCTGTAGTCCCAGCTACACGGGAGGCTGAGGCAGGAGAATTGCTTAAGCGCGGGAGGCGGAGTGCCAGTGAGCCGAGGTGGCACCACTGCACTCCAGCCTGGCGCCTGATGATGGAGTGAGACTGTCTCAAAAAATAAAATAAAATAAATTGGGCATAATTTTTTTTTCTTCTTATCAGCAACACTAGCCTTTTGTTCTTCTGGGACATCTTTCTTAAAGGAGTGATGTTTCTGTTCATGAAAGTTATTGCTTTATTAAACAGCAAAGCTGAAAACAGACTGGGTTTACCAGTTAAGTGAACTCATTTGTGCCATCCTTGTTGCAAACCTTAGCAAAATACATTTTCATGTGCCACAGTCCTTTAGAATCACTTCTGAATATGTCAAGTGATTGTTAAAACTGCTGCTGCAAAGGGTCTGCTGTACTCCGCTAACCTGTTGTAGGGTGGGAGAGTTTAAGTAAATCATTTGAGGAAAGTCAAAAGTATAGTTGCATAATTGTTAGTTGGGCACAGAAATGAAGCATTTACTGTCAGCATGTCCTGTCATCCTCCTTTCTCACAGGCCCCATGAGATTTGTGCCAGTTGATGTTGCTGCCTCTGGCCACCCTTATTCCCTAGCCGAGCTCTCACAAGCCTCATAGGCTCCTGAAGAGAGAGTGGCCGTGTCCTCCCATGGCAGTAGTGAGTTGACTAGATTTTCTTCTCATTACTGGAGCTCAGCCCTTATTAGTTTTTCTGAATAGAGAATTTTACTTCTGTTAGTGTATTTGATTTTCTATTTTTCCCCTGCCTCCTCTTCTTAAATAATACCCTGGCTCCTCAATATCATTTCACCCTGTGTTTTCTGGGGTCTGAACTTACATTTCCACCAGGAGGCTTCCTTAGCACTCCACACTTTCACTGTGACTCACCAGCACACTGGATCTGTTCAGGTGTTTTTAGCTTTCATAGGAGAAACCATCATCACTCCTTCCAAGCTGTGAGCCAGTAAAAAGAATGATGCTACTACTAAGACAAGCTTCTTAAAAATTATTTCCCTCAGCTTAAAAAATGGGACTCCTGGCCGGGCGTGGTGGCTTACGACTGTAATCCAAGCACTTTGGAGGCCAAGGCGGGTGGATCACCTGAGGTCAGGAGTTCAAGACCAGCCTGACCAACATGAAACCCCATCTTTTAAAAAAAAGTAAAAAATGGGACTCCTAGAGTTGTTTGCCTTATGAAAGCACTTTGTGAACTAAGTATAGAAATGTTGAGTGGTATTAAGAATACATTTAGAAGAGGTCAGATCCTGCATTTATGTGTATCATGAGCACTTTCATCCTGCCAGTTTATGATCATGTTATTAGTGATTCCAAATCAACTTTTGAGGAGGCATATGCACTCATAGCTGTTTTTACTGTAGACAGCTTATCTCCTGTGCTGGACCCTTCTGAATTGATCCTGACTCGTGGAACCTTGGATGAAGAGGATGAGGAAGCAGACAGTGATACTGATGACATTGATCATAGAGGTGAGAGGTAGCTGAGGTGGCTCATGGCAACAGAGCATCTGCTTATCCTCACGTTGTTTGCCCAGGAGTTTCTTATTGTTAAGCATGTAACCAGTAGTAGTGGGGGAGAGGAGATGGTAAAGGATACAGCACCAGAAAAGAGTTCCCTTCATTGAAAGTTCCTGTCCTGCCTACTGGCGGGTTAATATTGAGCTGATTATAGGCCTTTCATTGGTCTTGTGTCTCCTTATCTTTAGGTCCTAACTTGGTTTGAGGGATCCAGGACTTTTGTTTGTTGTTATTAGGATTTTGTTTTAAGAATACGTAAGGGCTGGGTGTGGTGGCTCATGCCTGTAATCCCACAGCTTTAGGAGGCCAAGGCAGGAGGATTGCTTGAGGCCAGGAGTTCTAGACAATCCTGAGCAATATAGTGAGTCCCAGTCTCCACAAAAAAGAAAACAAAAATGGCTGGGCGTGGTTGCTCACAGCTGTAGTCCAAGCTGCTTGGGAGGCTGAGGTGGGTGAGTTGCTTGAGCCCAGGAATTTGAGGCTATAGTGAACCGTGATTGTGCTACGCACTCCAGCCTGGGCGACAAAGCAAGACTGTCTCTAAAAGAGGAATATATAGGTGGTATGGACTATGATAGAATGGCTCTGGAAACGCAAATTCCACTTGGCATGGTTTTATGGACTGTGAGCAGAATCTGATTATTATTTTTTGAGACAGGGTTTTGCTTTTGTCCTCCACGCTGGAGTGCAATGGCGTGATCTCGGCTCACTGCAACTTCTGCCACCCGGGTTCAAGCAATTCTCCCACTTCAGCCTCCTGAGTGGCTGGGACCACAGGTGTGTGCCACCACACCCAGTTAATTTTTTGTACTTTTAGTAGAGACAGGGTATCGCCATGTTGGCCAAGCTGGTCTCGAACTCCTGACCTCCAGTGATCCATCCACCTTGGCCTCCCAAAGGGATGGGATTATAGGTGTGAGCCACCGCACCCTGCCAGAATCTGACTCGTAAAACAACCATAGGCCAGGTGCGGTGGCTCACGCCTGTAATCCCAGCACTTTGGGAGGCCGAGTCGGGTGGATCACCTGATGCCAGGAGTTCGGGATCAGCCTGGCCAATATGGTGAAACCCTGTCTCTACTAAAAGTACAAAAAATTAGCCAGGCTTGATGGCGGGCACCTGTAACGCCAGTTACGCAGGAGGCTGAGGTGGGAGAATTGCTTGAACCTGGGAGGTGGAGGCTGCAGTGAGCCGAGAGTGCACCATTGCACTCCAGCTTGGGCAACAAGAGTGAAACTTGGTCTCAAAAAAAAGAAACAACCACAGGATTAAGGTCTAAGCTATAACCAAGAGCAAACCTTGGCCAGGCGCGGTGGCTCACACCAGTTATCCCAGCACTTTGGGAGGCTGGGGTGGGTGGATCACGAGGTTAAGAGTTCAAGACCAGCCTGGCCAAAATGGTGAAACCCCATCTCTACTAAAAATACAAAATTAGCCAGGTGGGGTGGCGAGCACCTGTAATCCCTGCTACTTGGGAGGCTGAGGCAGAGAGCTGCTTGAACGCAGGAGGTGGAGGTTGCAGCGAGCCAAGATTACACCACTGCACTTCTAGCCTGGGTGACAGAGCAAGACTCCATCTCAAGGGGAGAAAAAAAAAAGCAAACCTCGTTGTTCTTTGGCTGGGTTTTATATGTAAATTGCCTCATTTAATCAGATTTCTTAAGATGTAATTTACCAACAGTAAAACTCAACTTTTTGAGTATCTAGTTTGATGAACTTTAACAAACACATACTTTCTTGTAACCACCATCGCAGTTGAAATGTAGAACACTTACCTCGACCCCCAAAACTTCCTCATGCCCCTTGTTTTTCAGTCCCTGTCTTGAACACCCAGTGCCTGGCAACCACTGATACTACCTTTTCCAGAATGCCATACAAATAGAATCATAGTATTTAGCCTTTTACATTTGACTTTTTGGATTCAGTAGTATAGTCTATCCATGTTGTTGCATGTATCAGTAATAGGTTCTTTTTTTATTGCTGATAGTCTGTTATTGTGGATGTACCACAATTTGTTTAGCCATTCCCCAGTGGATTGATATTTGGGTGGATTTTAGCTGTTATGAGTAAAGTGACTATAAACATTTCCAAATAGATCTTTGTGTAGACATATGTTTTCATTTCTCTTGGTTAAAAATACCTACAAGTGGGACCTTATTTTAACTACTATGAAGGAGGTATTCTTTCTACTTAAACATTTTGGGCAGCATGATAGGGCATGCTTCTAGGAGACATTTCCTCTTGGAGAAAGGTGAGTACTTAGTTTCTTAGAAGTAACATACTGTTTTCTGATGGATGGGTGATTGGGGCTTTAATCAGTTTTGTCTAATGAAAGAGAATTGAAAAGGAATTGTCCTTTTTTCCTTGCAGTTACAGAGGAAAGCCATGAAGAGCCAGCATTCCAGAATTTTATGCAAGAATCGATGGCACAATACTGGAAAAGAAACAACAAATAGGACACCCTAGGACACTTCACTTGTTGCTAGAAGTCCAGAATTTTGGACCTCTGTGTGAAAGAACTATCCTTACCTCTGACTGGGGGCTACCATAAGGGACAATTTTCTTCAGGGTAGCAGAGTTTCTCTTATTAGAGAAATCTTGTGACTCAGATGAAGTCAGGGCGAGAAGACCCTTGGACCTGGCAGGTTAATGCTGATTATTCCTTGGCCCTTCCCCTGTATTTATGCAAGGAAGGATATACTGAGCTCATATTCTTCCAGCCCTACAACTTCAGGTTTTATCATTTGAACTCAAGTACTTTGGCTGCTGAGGAATGGAATCAAAAGAACATAGTCTCTTGGTGACCACTTCAGATCTCTTTTAGGCTGAGTATATAGCCTCTACTCGCCCCTCTCCTCCCCCCCCAGCTTCATGCCCTTGACCCTGCACCATGAGTTGCCCTCCTATTAGTAGCCAGGGAAAAGGGAAACATGAGTTTGTCCAGAACAGCGCCAGAGTATTCTTGGCAATCCACCAACGTTGGTATGAAATATGCCTCACACTGTATAGCTCATTATAGGACGCCAGGTTTGTTGAAGAAAGTGGGCAAGACATGATTGATGAATCAGAATCCTATTTCAGTGGTGACTTGGATAAAGAGTGTTTAATTTTAACTTTGTTGTAAGACTACTTGTCATGATTTCAAATTAGAAAATTATGTAATTGTGAATAGATTCACTTCTGTTCAACAGAGGCTTAAGGCCACATGTCCAAAGTTGTCTCAATAAGGAGGTGATATTTTACTAAAGTTTCCCGTGTGCACATACTGAGTAAATATAGAGCTAGTCCCAGTTTGTATTGTACTCTGAACTTAATGCAAAGTTTCCTTGGTGATTTACACAAAGGCCATGGATTTAGGTTCGAGGCACATTTCATACATAACAGCCATTATAAAGGTTTGCCTTGCCTCCACATTTTACAGTATCTTAAAACAGTACATTTCTTTCAGGGAATTCTATCTCTGTGATTCAGTACTCCAACTTATTGGTTCTCACAGTATGGACCATGAGCATCAGCATCACCTGGGGAATTGTTCAACTTGCCTCTTAAAACCTGTGAACTCAGAAACCTTGGTGGGGGGCGGGGGGTGGCTAGCAGTCTGTTCTAGTAAGGCTTCCATGTGATTCTGGTGCATAGTAGCCTATGACATAATTCAACACCAGGTGACTCTCAGATACTAATCCTCACATCATTTGTCTTCTCAAATTACCCTAGTCTTGCCCATCTGGTGCCTGTTCTGCAATTTAACATTCTGCAGCAATAAAAGTGTTTTATTATGAAGTATTAATTTCAATGTTCCATACTTAGTGGGAACCAGTGGTCTCAAAATTTGAAACTATTCTTTAAGAGGAGAGCATTCGCAAAGCAAAACTCAAGCATACTTGGTTTTTCTCTTTCTTACAGAATAACTTGTCTTCCCTATGCTTTAAGCTACGAAAGGGTAAGGGCTAAGTCTTAATCATCTTTGTATCCCTTGCACAGGACTTAGCAAATAACTGGTATGCAATATTTGCTGAATGAAATACATTCTCAGATGGCTACTTTCATTAATAAAGGAAAATGAAGACTGCAACAGAGGCTAGGTGTAATGGTTCACACCTGTAATCCCAGCAGTTTGGGAGGCCAAGGCAGGCATATCACTTGAGGTCAGGAGTTCAAGACCAGCCTGGCCAACATGATGAAACCCCATCTCTACTAAAAATACAAAAATTAGTTGGCTGTGGTGGCACATGCCTGTAGTCCTAGCTACTCAGGAGGCTGAGGCAGGAGAATCACTCAAACCTGGGAGGTGGAGGTTGCAGTGAGCCAAGATCATACAATCTCACTACAACCTGGGTGACAGAGCAAGCCTCCATCTGCAAAAAAAAAAAAAAAAAAAAGACTGCGACAGCATTTAGATAAATGTGCTAAGGAGTTACAGTTAGCAAAAGTATAAATTATATGCTAAACTATAACCGTTTTATTTCTGTCATATTCATTCTCAATACCTGGGACATTTAAGGCATTCAGTAATGAACTTACTAAAGCTATGCTTTATTTTGGTCTATATTAAAGGATTGGTCTAAATTTTACAAGATGTAGTCTGCATCAGAAAACCAAACTTGAGGCTGGGTGCAGCAGCTCACTCCTGTAATCCCAGCACTTTGGGAGGCTGAGGTGGGCGGATCACCAGGTCAGGAGATTGAGACCATCCTGGCCAGCATGGTGAAACCCTGTCTCTACTAAAAATACAAAAATTAGCTGGGCTTGGTGGTGTGTGCCTGTAATCCCAGCTACTCGGGAGGCTGAGGCAGGAGAATCCCTTGAACCCAGGAGGCGGAGGTTGCAGTGAGCTGAGATTGCGCCACTGCATTCCAGCCTGGCAAGAGCGAGATTCCATCTCAAAAAAAAAAAAAAAAAGAAAAGAGAAAAAAAGAAAACCAAACTTGAGCAGTTTAACATGGCATCCACCGCCAAGGCATGAAGCAGCATATTTGCTAATAATTCATAGTCACTACAGTGCTACATCATTTACTTAATAAATACTGATTCAGTACTTTATACAGATAGTCTGATGGATGAGTAACAACAGTAATGTTCAGGATGTGATGTAAAGTTGAAAGGTACATATTGTTATGCTTTAAAGGCTGCCCTTACAGTAGCAGAAGCAAAGTGTGCTTAATGGACTGCTATCCTCTGATGACCAAGCCAATGCAACAAATGAAATATGCACAAGGCTGTCCTTGGACAGTACTTGTTTGCTTTTTTCACAAAGGGGAAAAAGAAACAACTGAAAAGATGTATGGTGAAAGTATGTGAGTCTGAGCAGAAATAACAAAGGCAAAAAGGATGAGGATAGATGGAGTAAGTCTGGAAAAGAAGAAAATATGTGGATGATAGGAGAGGGCTATCTGAATAAACAAGCAGAAAGACTGTCACCATACACCTCTGATCTTATAAATAAGACACTTCCAAAGCAGCAAAACCAGTTTTTAAAAGCTGACTAATAGATAAGGTGTGTTGTGTTTAGCCATTTCTTGTTAGGTATTAGTAATGGATTCCCAATGACTTGAGCCAAAAATGAATCAAGTTAAATGAAAACTGACATCTGATATGAGCATATATTATGAGTCTATTCAAGCACAGTTTGGAAGTTAGCAAACATTTAAATCCTCACATCTCTACAATGTAGGTCAAAGAAGTATGATTCTTCTGTTGTATGAGAGAAATGGCTATAGAGAGGTAACATGTCTAGTCATAGTTAAGACAACAGTAGGGGACAGTGCTTTGGTCTCCTGATTGCCATGCCAGCATCATAATTCATCTGTGAAGGGTGGCTTGGTTGTGGGAAACTATAAAAACTAGATGCAAAAGTAAAATGCAACCTTGTTTGGTGACGTCCAGTTCCTCTGGAATTAGGAAAAACCACTTATGTTTAAGAACAGGAGTCAAATCAATTTTTATGGAAACAGATACACAAAAACCTTTTCTGTTGGGTCTAGCAGGTCTAGACAAAAAATCTCCCTCTTTTCCTTTTATATTTTCCTCATCCTCTTCTTGTAGCGCTGGTTGAAAACTGGGGAAGACCCCATGAGGCTATCAGTGGAGTGGGAACCATAGCTGCTATCTGAGTCATCAGGGCTCTGAGGAATCCCAGCTTCACTCATGCCTGACATGGGCTCCTCGAAGACATCACTGCCCAGCACACCATGCCCAGAGACATTGCCTTCTTCACTCTCTTGAGGCTCCATTTTCACATGGGCCAGATTCCAAAGAGGAGAAGCATTTACCTCTGCACCTAGAAACAGGAAAAACAGACATATACCTCGTGGTAAGCCAAGTGTAGAACAAAGTAGAGTAAATATATCACTCAGGACCAACTAATATTCTTTGAGCTCAGTTTTTACTCTGATTCTGTACTTGGTTGGAGAATATGGTTGTTATTCTCTGCTCCAAAAAGTTAACCATCACCAAAAAATTACCAACTCTGATTATCTTCTTTTCCATTTCTTTTACTTTTCTCGCTACCTCACCTACCTCCATTTTCTCTAAGCCAGGGAAATGAAACTAGGCAGGTAGAAAGATCTCGTTTCACAGCCCAAAGACAGGCACAACCACAGGCCTTGTTCAGTTGTTTAGCGTGTCTGTCCTTCCTTCCTTCTTTTATGTGGCCATCTTGTTTTCCTGCCTTTTGTTTGGGTCTCTGGTCATCTCTCTCACACATTATGAAAAGTTAATGGTCACAACATAATGCTAACAGCAGTTCTCTACCTAGTCTCCTTTGAAGAGACATGGTCCCTAAGTCCATAACAGTTTCTCTTTGGCCCTCCCACCTCTCTATGTACTCTAGCAATGCTGCTGTTATGGTTATTCTTCCATAGTGAAAGACTCTCTGCCAACACTTTTCAAAGTATGACCTAATTCCATTTAGACCACATTTGAGAATTTGCTACTTGAGTCATTTGTGCATTGATGAAATGACAATTTATATTTGTAAACAACTGAGTGTCCAGACTAATTTGCAACCTAACTGACAGGTAACCAGTCAGTTGTCCTGGTTCTGAAGGTTTCCACAGAGTCTGGAAAAAGAAGACAGCTACCTCTAACTGGGAAGCCCTATATCAATGTCTTTCATCTTTAATTTGTTAGAGTACTGTAGCAAGGAAGCCCAACTCAGAACATCCTTGTGCAATTAATACTCCTCCATCTATCTGGCAGCTGTCTTATTCAATTAAGTATAAGCATCCAGAAGGACCAATACAGAATACTAAAAAAAATACTAAAGGAGGAAGGGGTTATCTTCCAAACCAGCTGGATCACCTGAATCTGCCCTGGTAATCAACGGGACAACACAATATTGCATCTACATCTTAACTAGGGATTATTTTAAAGAATGCCTGTAAAGCTGTGCTCATTCTCTCTTCACTAATTAGAAAGAGAAAAATGCTGGGATCCCCAGATAGGTGAAACGGTATTCGTTTTAGGACTTTTCATTCTGCCCACTGCTGCTTTTGTTCTTCTACCTCTTGAGCTTGATTCCAAAAAGCAAGAAGTACTGAAATTGGCAGATCTCCCAGAATCAAAGTGAGTATATTTATTTGTCTTACTTGAAGCCTGTGGTGAAGCTTCAACCTCCAGGTTGGATGGGAAGCGTTCACTCTGAGCCCCAAGCACTCCCATGGGCAGTGACTGGTCTCCAGAAGTAAGGTCAGCCTCCAGTTCCTCACTGACAGGAAAGGTGATGTCACTCACAGGTTCCTCCTTGATCTTCACAGGTTTAGTGTCCTCTGTGGCCTTCTCAGGATTAACAATCCTTTCATATTCTTCAGAGAGTTGCTTACTAATCTGTTGGCAAGCAAGAGTCAATTTTCCAAGGAAATGTTAAAAGCAAGTTGTATAGTCAGCTTGTGACATTGGGAAAGCCAGCAGAATATGAATAACAGAATTTTTAAACATTCACTGCCAATGGAAGGGATTTGTTTAAGATATTGAGTTTGCATTTATGAGTGATAGAGATACGTAAAGAAAATTGGTTTGGCGGCTAATGTCTCTGTCATTAATTAAAAGTTACATAAAGGTAAAAAAATGTGTTAAAGATAAAACAGAACTGGGACAAAAGATTACATTTTTGGCTATAAAAAACAGTAGTAGGCTGGCCATGGTCATTCACACCTGTCATCCTGGCACTTTGGGAGGCCAAGGTGAAAGGACCACTTGAGCCTAGGAGTCTGAGACCAGCTTGGGCAACATCTAGTAAGATCCCATCTCTACCAAAAAATAAAAAAAATAAATAAAATAAAATAAAATAAAATAGCTGGGCATGGTGGTTCACACCTGTGGTCTCAGCTACTCAGGAGGCTGAGGTGGAAGGATCACTTGTACCTAGCAGATAAAGGCTGTAGTAAGCTGTGATTGTGCCACTGCACTCCAGCCACTCCAGCCCAGGTGACCCTGTCTAAAAAAAAAAAAGAAAGGTTGACATATGTATCCCAGGTGAATGGATAATCAATGGTGTGGGAAATCTGGATCACTTAGCAAAGACTTTTTTTTCTTGGGTGTTAATTCCTAATCATATTTTAGACTTGCAGAAATGGAAACAGTGAACAAATGACTTAGGAGCACAGGGTTGAAGTGATTAGATATTTCTGGTTCTAATCAAAATCATCACCTCCCGTAACCCATCCTCCAGGCATTAATCATTTTACTCTGGTTTTTTCATAGCACTTAACATTACCCCAAATTGCATTTTTGTGTGTGTATGTGCTTAGAGACAGGGTCTTGCTATGGTTGCCCAGGCTGGCCTTAAACTTCTGGCCTCAAACGATCTTCCCACCTCAGCCTCCCAAGCAGCTTATTAGATATACAATATATATATTATAATTCCAGTCAAACCATTATATTAGCTGCTTCAGAGGCTGAGACACCAGTAGGAGGTCTGTGTTCTCTTTTTTTTTTTTTTTTTTTTTTGGGACAGGTTCTTGCACAGGTTGGAATGCAATGGCACAATCATGGTTCATAGCAGCCTCAACTTTCTGGTCTCAAGTGATCCTCCCACTTCAGATTCCCAAGTAGCTGAGACCACAGGCATGAGCCACCATGTCCAGCTAATTTTTATTTTTTAATTTTCAGTAGAGAGAGGGTCTTACTATATTGTCTAGGCTGGTCTTGAACTCCTGGCCTCAAGCAATCCTCCCACCTCAGCTTCCCAAGTAGCTGGGATTACAGGCATGTGCCATCATGCCCAGCTCCTGAAATTGTTTTCATCATTATTTGTTTACTTGTATTTGTCTCCCTTCAACAAGAATGTAAGCTCAGGTAACTTATTAACTGCCAAACCCCACAATGCCCGACTCACAACAGGCACTCAATAAATACTTGTTGAATAAAATCAAACTAACTGCATTCTCTCAGATTCTATATATTTGTGTATAGTTTCTTCTAAAGGAAGTATCAGTGAATGTGGCTGTTCATTGACTAAAGGAGGCCCATGGTATTTGGCCGGGAACATCGCTAGGGCCATCATAAAAGTAGGTTAAGTTCACTCTGTTCCATGACTCTGTGCCCTGCACTCTAGACCAAGTGTTCTGGGATCCTGCTGAACACTGCTAGATTGTACAGACATCTATGCCCACTTTCCAACAGGGTCGCCTCACCTGGAGCATGTAACTGTGATAGTCCTTGATGCGGTGCTGCCAGAACTTCTGGAGGGAGAGCACACTGCCAATACCCACTTCATGGAATACCTGCTCCATCACATCAGGAAAAGGAGTCTGTCCCAACCGAGCCTCCCGGTCCACAGCAAAACGCAGCAACTTGGTAAACTTAAGGCAATACTCGTGTGCCACATCAGTTAGGGTCTCCAGGACACTTTCGTTAGCACATTCAAAGCCTGTGTGGGCCAGGATTGTGGCCACTGCCTGGTAGAGCAGCTGCCGACAGGAGTGCCAGCTGAGTTCAGTCACAGGTTCCCCTTTTCCACTGAAAGTGGAGATGTGGTAGTGTTATTAATGTTCTTGCAAAGGGGCGATGACATCTCCTGTCTCCCTAGGAGTTTTACAATTCCAGTCAAGCCACTGGCCTAGCTTTCCAGGG
The DNA here is from genome assembly GCF_009761245.1 of Sapajus apella. Lineage (NCBI taxonomy): Eukaryota > Metazoa > Chordata > Mammalia > Primates > Cebidae > Sapajus > Sapajus apella. The sequence continues at coordinate 1,340,558 of NW_022436984.1, forward strand.
AAATTCTATCCAAGTTACATAGCTCAGTTTTATCCTGCTGCTATCAGAGCATGTCTTAGCAACCCACGGTCATATCTTTGAGCTCCTACAAAGATACAGTTTGAACAGGCAATACACAGTCCAAAAGGATATCTAGTGAAAAGAAAGTTTCCTTCTAGCAACTGTTCAGTTTTGATCACTTTTAGGATTAAGTTTAAGAGTATAGCCCAGCCACTGCTCAATGATGCTCTAATTATTTTACCACAACCTAGTTTTCATACATGCTGGGCAACATATTAATACAAACTTTTAGAAATTCATAGTTCCAGTGAAGAGATTCTTCACAGCTTGCCAGGAGTTTAAGATTCTCAGATTCTCATAAAATTACAAGGAATCGGCTGGGCGCGGTGGCTCAAGCCTGTAATCCCAGCACTGTGGGAGGCCGAGGCGGGTGGATCACGAGGTCAAGAGATCGAGACCATCCTGGTCAACATGGTGAAACCCTGTCTCTACTAAAAATACAAAACATTAGCTGGGCATGGTGGCGTGTGCCTGTAATCCCAGCAACTCAGGAGGCTGGGGCAGGAGAATTGCCTGAACCCAGGAGGCGGAGGTTGCGGTGAGCCGAGATTGCGCCATTGCACTCCAGCCTGGGTAACAAGAGCAAAACTCCGTCTCAAAAAAAAAAAAAAAAAAATACAAGGAATCCTTTCAAAAGAGGGAAATATTTTAAAAAAAGTAATTTAAAAATTTAAAAATATTTTTAAAAAAGTAATTTAAAACACATATAGCTTACAAAGTATTTTCATCCTATCCTGTGTTGTGCAATGGGTAGGGTCTGTATTATTATTATTTCTATTTGCCAGGAGAGGAAACTGAGGTTCAGAAGGGCTGACTTGCCAAAATTTGTTTACATGTCATTAATATATGGTAAAGCTTCTGACTCCAGAAACCGTATTCTTCATAATACACCATTTTCCCCCAATCACTACTGTAGAAATCTTAATATTTCTAAGAAAAACCTGGGCTATTTGATCTAAAAATAACTTAAGAAGCTTTTAATAATTTATCTGTCTCTTGAAATTATCTACTGGCCTCTGCCTACCCCTGACAAAGGCATTTATTTTACCAATAAAGATAAAATAGAGCACAGAAAGTCATTTTTCCTTGGTTCATACTTGCCATGTGTCATCATGTACTGTTCAAGAGTGCCTGAGGAGTTATCTACCCACTAAACTCTGACCTGTTCAATAGCAACTATTGCAGTTTATATAATAATTTGAGAATAGGACAACTAATTGCCAAGTAACTTTTCATTTACTATCATCATCATTTCCATGGCCAGTGTCTCTGGGCCAAAGGCTAAAGGCCTCAGAAGTACCTAATAAACAGAGAGAACTAATCCAATATCACTTTCCAAGAATAATATCTGTACCTCTTTCAAAGGAAAATAATTTTTTGGTGCCTCCAAAGCTGATGCAAATTATTTTTGTTATACAGTTTCTTAAATATGCATAAAGTAAAACCAGGAACAAACTTTTGATGGTCCTAACTCTTACTAACAATATAAATTTGACACAAAATTAAAAATGAATAACACCATCAATTTAATATATTATATTGTTGAAATTAAATTGCCCTCAATATGTGAATACAGCATTGATTGCCACAGAGCAAGTTTTTTGAGTTGGGTGTGCATATAATTATGCCTCCCCTTTTCATTATTCCAGTGACTTCAGAACCTTTGATTACAATGCACCTTGATATCATCTGGCCTTCACCTGGCCCAAATGAAATGCAACCCTTACGTTATTCAGTCTAGTTCTGTAATTTTCTCATTAGTTTGGGAACCTCTAAAATAATAATATCAGCAACAGGCAGATGTAGTAAATAACATACCAATATCACTTTTGTTGTATTCTTGCCAAACATATTTTATCTGAATCTAATCTTCAGGAAATAACCCAGTAATTGGGACATTCTACAAGTGACCTGAACTCATAAAAGACTATAAAGAGGCGTGACAACCAGATACAATGCATGAATCTTTGTTAGATCCTGGTTAGGGGGAAAATATATTTACAAAAGATATTTTGGGGACAACTGGAAGAATGTGAATATGAACTTATTGATATTATGTTCATTTACTGTGGTGTGTTAATAGTGTTATGATTATGCAGGAAAATTTCCTTATTCTTAGGATATGCATGCTCAGGAATTTAGGGTGAAATATGGTGATGTCTGCAACTTTAAAATGTTTTGGGAAAAAAAATGTGTACGTATGTAAGTATACACACTTACACATATGTGAGAAAGTAAATGTGGCAAAATATTAAACATTGGTGAATCATGGTGAAGGGTATTTGGATGTTTGTTGACTATTATTTACATATTTCTGTAGGTTTGGCAAATTTCAAAATGAAAAGAAAAAAGTAATTGTTTGGCGTTAAATACAAACTGGCACACTGAGATCTAGTAGTAGCTCCAGGTTATAAGGCAGTCATTCAGAGGATGTGGAGCAGAGCTTCTCAAACTTAAATGCACATACAAATCTCCTGAAGATCTTGTTAAAATGCAGATTCTGATTCAGCAGGACTGGGTGAGGCCTGAGATGCTGCATTTTTAACAAATCCCCAGGTGATGCTGCTGCTGCAGATCTTGGACCAGATATTGAATAGCAGGGATCTAGAACATTTTTATACTATTCTTTTTTGTTTTGTTTTGTTTGTTTTAAGACAGAGTTTCACTCTGTGACCCAGGCTGGAGTACAGTGGCGAGATCTGCAACTTCTGCCTCCCGGGTTCAAGTGATTCTTGTGCCTCAGCCCTGAGTAGCTAGGACTACAGGTGTACGCCACCACACCTAATTTTTGTATTTTTAGTAGAGATAGGGTTTTGCCATGTTGTCCAGGCTGATTTTGAACTCCTGGCCCTAAGTGATCCACCCACCTGTACCTCCCAAAGTGTTGGGATTACAGGCGTGAGCCACTGGACCCAACTTATTATTTCTTAATCTATGTTATCAAAATGAAAACACACAATTTAAAGATTCTTGTATAGATGATTGGATTCCTAAAAATACCAGAATAAGTCCATGAATCCCAATTTGAAGACACTGAGCTAAACACATAATATATTTTTTACATTAACTAGAAAGACCAGATCCTAAGGACTATGAGGCCATGGCCTTTTTTTACATACCAGTGTATTACCCTGCTCCTAGAAAAGTGCTTGGCACATAGTAAGCACTGAAAAAAATTAAAAAATACAGACCCCGGATTCTGAAGACTGGCATTCAAAACTTAAAAATCCCACTAACTACCTGAGAAACCTTGGCCAAGTCAATTACTCTTATCCTCAGTTTCCTTACGTGGAAATAGAAATGCTATTACAGGTTTAACAGGGTTGTTGGGAAGATGACTTGAGAAAAGCAAGATACAGCAAAGCCTTGCCTTACCGATAAAAGTCACTCTCTGGGTCACTGTGCCGGATCTGGAATGGTGCATTGGGATTCTTACAATCTAAAGGCAGGAGGTCATCAGGGAGAGGAGGTGATCCAGGGCATGAGGGAAGAGGTTCACTCTCTTCAGTCTTTATACCTTCTGACTGCTGCTGATTCTGGGCCTGAGCTGTGGCAATAAGGTTGCGAAGACGTCGGTTGTGCTGGATCAACTGAATTGTATGGATGGTGAGACTACATGGCTCTGAGGGAATGTCCAGCATAGTGGGGGGCTTCGGCTTGTTGGCTGAGGGTTGGTGCAGGGGTGGGTCATGGACTTCCACCAGACGGAACTCCCGTGGGAGCAAATCGAAGGAACTTCTGTTGGTCTGGCTTGATGATATTGGTATCTCTCCCCAGTATCTCAACATTTCAGAATAAGAAGAGAAGAGATCTCAGGATAAATGTAGACAATAACCTAAAAGTAATGTGTTTAAATCTCTGGCAACTTTAGATTATAGGTTTCTGTAGTGAAAAATACGAGTTCTAGCCAGTTATGTAGTAAAAAGTAGGCTATTTGTGACCACTTAGAAAAATGTCAGTGTCAGCAAAACTGTAGGACCAAAGAGGTTCTCCCTAAACAAATTAAAAGAAATGTAACTGTTAGATGCTGGTTATTGTCATACTATGATAATTCCTGCTAGACTGAACGACAGGGTAGAATTTGGGTCATTAGTGGACCAACAGCTACAACAGCATCCGGGCTCTAGTATCCCTATTTTCCATCTCACCTCACTAACTCATTACCAGAAGTACCAACATGATCAATCCTGAACAATAAGCAAGGCCTGATATAAGTATCTTGACACATCTTTGCTGGATCAATAGGAGAAAAGTGAGTAGGGTTAAAGATAATAAGAAGTGATTCTTATTTTGTGTGTCTCAGGCATGGTCCTGGTGGATAAATTTATGAACCACTAATCTAAATGGCATTATGTTTTCAACTTTTGACATTTAGAATGTGAGCAATTTCTGCTGGCTTCTAATTGGTATCCCTTCCTCCAATCTCTCTTTGTATGTAATCTATTCTCTACCCTGCTGCTACGCTCTTTAAAACTTAAATCTAATGGCTTCCCATTGCCTATTGGAAAAAGTCAAAATTCCTTGGCTTATCATTCAACAAAATTCACAATCTGGTTTCAACTCACCTTTGCAGATTCATTGCCCATATGTCTCTTCAAGTTCAACAAACATTCATCAAATGCCAGGCATTCTGTGTGGGTCAAAGATTGATAATGTGAGATCCCTGCCCTGAGGTGAGGAACAGAAACTGAAGCAAAATATTTCAATAAGAAAATATGTGGTAAGTACTGTTCTGGAGGTATATGGACCTGGGGTAGTGGAAGCACAAAGGAGGAGATTTCTGGATGAAATGACTACCTTTGTTCTAACAAAATTATACTATTCCCTTTCTTGAGAATGCTATGCATTTCCACAGTTGACACTTTCAGCTGTGAACTCTGCCAGAAATGCTCTGACAACCCTGCCCATCCCTGGCAGACTCATATTCATTTTTAAGTACAGCCTAAGTCCCCACCCTCTGTTACTTTCCCAGTGCATCTCCCTTTCTCTGTTCTCACGGCGCTTTGCTTGTCTATGTCACAGCATTTATCCTTGGATTTTAATTAGTACCTATCGCAATCGATTTTTTTCTCCTGTGTATTTCTTACGGCCATGGTCTTCTTACAGGGCCAGGCACACAGAAATATTAGGCATTTGTTGAATGTTTACTATATACCGGACTTCACCTTTTTTTTCTTTTTTTTTTTGAGACGGAGTTTCGCTCTTGTTACCCAGGCTGGAGTGCAATGGCGCAATCTCGGCTCACCGCAACCTCCGCCTCCTGGGTTCAGGCAATTCTCCTGCCTCAGCCTCCTGAGTAGCTGGGATTACAGGCACGCGCCACCATGCCCAGCTGATTTTTTGTAGTTTTTAGTAGAGACGGAGTTTCACCGTGTTGACCAGGATGGTCTCGATCTCTTGACCTCGTGATCCACCCGCCTCGGCCTCCCAAAGTGCTGGGATTACAGGCGTGAGCCACCACGCCCGTCCTTTGCGAGCGTGGGGCGCGGGGGCGAAAGAGTCTCACTCTGTAGCCCAGGCCGAAATGCAGTGGTGCAATCATGGTTCACTGTAGCCTCAATTTCCCCGAGTCAACCAATCCTTCCACCTCAGCCAATTGAGTAGCTGGGACTACAAGCGCGCGCCACGAAACCCGGCTTTTTTTTTTTTTTTTTTTTGGCGAGACAGGGTCTCGCCATGTTGCCCAGCCTCCTCTGGAACTCTTCGGCTCAAGCAATCCTCCTGCCTCAGCCTCCAAAAATGTTGGGATTACCGGCATGAGCCACCCGTTCGGCTGGTCGTTATTGTTTAATTCAATTCTTCCAACAACCCTATGAAGCTCATAATATTATTATCCCCATTTTTCAGAGTGGTGGCTGAGGCCTAGTGTCTTGCACAATGTCACAAATGGCGAGGTCGAAAATCGACAGTCTCCAGAGTTTGCACTCTTAACCACTAAACTATTCTGCCTTAATAATTAGTTTCAGAAAAAAATAAATGAATGAACGAAATAACAAAAAGTCGCCCTCTTCCCTAACTTTACCGAAGGAAGCACGAAGAACAGGCAGGGAGCCCAAGGAATGCTCAAGTCCCTCCAGGGGTTTCTTCCGGTGCGGTCCGCCGGCGCAGGCGCCAATCACAGGGTCCTGAGGTCGCCTGAGGTCCAGGGCAGCCGGAAGACGGGGAGGTCTGTCTGGACCTGAACCGAGGCAAGGAGGTGTCACTATTCACTGCTGCGTCGCAGAGCGGGCTGGGCGACTGGACCCCTAGAGGCCTGAGGCAAGGGTCGCGTCAAGCCCCAAAAGCCGGTTTGTTGATTAGTGGTCTATGACCGCCGGAAGCGCTTCTTCTAGATCAAGCTATGCCACAGGAAGTCATTACTATCCCGTTGTATCCTCTAAAGATGTCCCTGTTCTGCATAGCATCCCGACAGCCGTTTTTTCTCGTATTATGACCTTCTCGTGTTGGCACCACTTTGCAACGCTCTAGGTCGTGAAGGAGCAACTTCACCATCGCCGCCTACGACGCCACTGGGAGCTTGGGAGAGTGGGACGTGGACAGGAACGTAAAGACCGAAGGATGAGGTTTCGAAGGAACAGACTTCGAGGTTGCACCGGTTGAGGATGGCTGACATTCTCTCTCACTCCGAGCCGCAGACGTCGCAAGAGCTCTGTGTCGACTTCAAGAAGCCAGCACTGCTGGTGCCCCCAGCGGCGCGGAGTAAGGCCCCAACCACCAGTCCTTCAAACCCTGAGAAGGTGAAGAAGGAAGGGCCCACCGCGTTGCAGGACTCCAATTCTGGGGAGCCCAAGGTCCCGCCTCCTCAGCCGGACTGCGGGGATGTTAGGAGTCCACAGGAGGAGCAAGCGCGCCCCCAGACAGCGGTTTCTTCCCCTGGCTGTCAGGCCCGGGCTCCCCCCTACCAGGAGCCTCCATGGGGTGGCCCTGCCACAGCCCCCTACAGCTTAGAGACCCTGAAGGGCGGCACTATCCTTGGCACCCGTAGCTTGAAAGGGACGAGTTACTGCCTTTTCGGGAGGCTGGCTGACTGCGACGTGTGCCTAGAGCACCCTTCGGTGTCTCGGTACCACGCAGTGCTTCAGCACAGGGCGTCTGGTTCTGGCGGAGAATGCGACAGCAACGGGCCGGGCTTCTACCTCTACGATCTGGGAAGCACCCATGGCACTTTTCTCAACAAAACTCGCATCCCACCTCGCACCTACTGTCGAGTCCACGTTGGGCATGTTGTTCGCTTCGGAGGCAGCACCCGGCTCTTTATCCTCCAGGTAGGTAGAAAAACCTAGAATTGAAATCTCGGGCTTATTGGGCTGCGTTCCTGAGCTTCTTAAGCTTTCGATGAGGAAGAAGAATCTCCCACTCAGCGATTACAAACATGAAGGAATCAAGTCTGGCCTATCATCTCCAAACCTCTATACACATTGCTGTATTTCTGAAAGTCATGTCCACAATCCTGAACTCTCAAATATTTCGATTTTGTTTTTATTTTTTGGCCAGGCTCGGTGGCTCATGCCTGTAATCCCAATACTTTGGGAGGCCCAGGCGGGAGGATCGCTTGAGCCCAGGAGTTCGAGAGGAGGCTGGGCAACATGACAAGACTCTCCCACCCCCACCCCGTCTCAAAAGAGAAAAAAAAAATTAGCCAGGCCTCAGCTACTCGGGAGGCTGAGATGGGAAGATCACCTAAGCCCAGGAGGTCAAGACTGCAGTGAACTGTATTTGAGCCACTGCACTCCAGTCCAGCCTAGGGGGCAGAGAAAGACCCTTTCTCTAAACAAATAAATAACCTTTTATTCCTTGGTTCATTAGGGACCAGAGGAAGACCGAGAGGCAGAATCCGAATTAACAGTAACACAGTTGAAGGAATTGCGCAAGCAGCAACGAATATTGTTGGAGAAGAAGATGCTAGGAGAAGACTCAGATGAAGAAGAGGAAATGGATACCTCTGAAAGAAAGAGAAATGCTGGTAGCCAAGATGATGAGATGGGTTGCACCTGGGGAATGGGTAAGAAATTAAAATTACTGCCAGAGGTTAATATTTTGAGTTAATTACTAGTGGTACCCTTAAATGTTTTTTAAAAATCATACAACTTTTCATTGCTCCTTGAGGTAGATAGGGCAAACACAATTTGCATATGAGGTAACCAAAAGCCAGAGAGATTCATTAACTTTACTGATGTAAAAAATTAAATTATAGGCACTTTGGATTAAAAAAAAAAAAAAAACGTTTTTAATGCACTCCCTTGTTCAAAACTTGTCCTAAGCATAAAGTTGCTATTTTTACAATTCTAAATTTTTATATTTATTAAGTACTGACCTTGTGCTATGTGATTATCATTGGAGGGGGTGGAACTCTATTCAACCAAATAAATGGGATGTTATTCAATATAGGATATTCTCTTGAATTTTCTGTACTTTGTGAAAGTATCTTGAAATGTGGAATCTTAATCAGAGAAAGCTGGTCCCTTAGCCAAAATAATAAACTTTCTTTAACAGCAGATATTTTAGAAAATGGATATTCAGGAGATGGAGTATAGAAAGATAGAATATGGCCTTAATATGTAGTTGGGAAGACAGGAAAAACTATGAAGTTACTTTTGCTAAGTGCCAGACAAAAGCTGGAAACCATAACTATGCTAGAGTGAAAGTTTGGAGAAGAGAGAACAGTGATTGAGGACTTAGACCTGTGTTGTCTGATATGGTAGCCACTAGCCACATGTGGTTACTGAGCATGTGCAATGTGGCTAGTTCCAACTGACGTGTGCTGTAAATGCAAAATACACACTGAATTTCAAAGACAGTCTGAAAACAAGAATGTAAAATATCTCTTTCATGATATTTTTATACTGATTACATGTTGAAATGACAATAATTTTACCTGTTTCATTTTAATTTTTTAATGTGGCTAATAGAAAATTTAAGATTACACAGAAAATTTAAGATTACGAATATGGCTTTCATTATATTCCTGTTGAACAGCACTGACTTAGATCTCTGGGAAACTTTATAAGCATAAGAGTTTTGAGCTGGAACTTGAAGGAAAGGAAAAGCCCTTATGAAGCTGAGTATTGGGATTGGTATTCAGGGTAGGGATTGATGATTTTTAAGGAAGTTGTGAGTAGACCAGTTTATTTGGCGGATATAAGATGTATCAGGAAATTATATTGGAAACGAAATTTAGATATGAGTATGAGAGAACAAGAATGCCAGGCTGAGGAGCTAAAATTTTTTTCCACAATGTGGTAGGTAATTTTACTTTTAAAATATTGTGATGGAGAAAAAAAAAATTAAGGTGCCATGAAAAGTTTTGACTTGTCACACAATTTAGAAAACCTGAATATGTTTATACTTGTGGTTTTGTGGTTGTTCCACTCCCTGTCCCTGCAAGTATGTATTTGTTTTTTTTAATCACAGATCTACTATATCTTTTTTTTTTTTTTGAGACAGAGTCTTACTCTGTCACCTGGTCTGGAGTGCACAGGTGCAATCTTGGCTCACTGCAACCTCTGCCTCCTGGGTTCAAGTGATTCTCCTGCCTCAGCCTCCTCAGTAGATGCGATTACAGGCACCCACCACTATACCCAGCTAATTTTTTGCATTTTTAGTAGAGACGGGGTTTCACCATGTTGGCCAGGTTGGTCTTGAACTCCATACATCGTGATTCACCTACCTCGGCCTGTCAAAGTTCTGGGATTACAGGCATGAGCCACCATGCCTGGCCTAACTCTATCTTTATGCAGCCTGAAAGAATAGAGGGTATCATTCAAATAGTCTCTTCTCATGTCTGATTATCTTTTCTTCTTTTCCCATATCCTGTAGGAGAAGATGCAGTAGAAGATGATGCCGAAGAGAATCCTATTGTCTTAGAGTTTCAGCAGGAAAGGGAGGCCTTTTATATAAAGGACCCCAAAAAGGCTCTCCAAGGCTTTTTTGACCGAGAAGGTATGTAAACAGATTCTGACCCTACCAGTAAAAGGTATCCAGGGCAGTGTAGTTTTCTAGAGCTTCAGGTTGAGCTTTATACTAAGATATGCTATAATTTTATTGCTGTCTTTCTTGTTCACTTTTTACTCTTACGGTCAGTTGCTTTAGGTTTATTTTGAAAATTATTCCTCATTAGTATAGCAGAGGGAAAAAAAAATCATAAAAATCTCATTAGTCTTTCTTCTTATCTCAAGAAAAGGAAGTACTTTTTTTCCTGACTCATCTCATTCTTTTCAAAAGATCCTGGACCTTGATGGTGGGGAAATTGAGCCAACTTCCTGTCATTTTTAAATTTCGAATTCACCTGATCTTTTGTAATTCCTAACATAAGTTTAGACTTTATATAATTTAAAAATTTTTTTCCACAGAGGATTGTTTCAGTAGAAATACTTTGAGAGAATATCTGTGTATTTGTATGTTTATGTATATCTGCATATATTTTATGTGTATATATGAGTAATATAGGAAACAACTGTGCACTTAATATCTGTGCTTCTAAAAACCAGGCAACTATGTTAAAATAACCACTTAAGTCTACAACTTATATAAGTGAAAACTACTATACAATGAACAAAGATAGCTATGGAGAATTGATTACTTTGATCTGAGTTTGCTTTTCTGTCTGCCTCAGACTTACTCTAATTTTATTATCAGATGATAATCCCTAGGAATGAGAAGTGAAATGCATTGAAATTTATTATTCACTGTGGTATGGGAACTTGTTCTTTTTTTGATATAGGGTCTTGCTCTGTCACCCAGGCTGGAGTACAATTGTGTAATCTCAGCTCACTGCAGCCTTGACCTCCAGGGCTTAAGCTATCCTCCAGCCTCAGCCCTTATAGTAGCTGGGACAAAAGGCACATACCATTATGCCTGGCTAATTTTTGTATTTTTTGTAGAAATTGGGTTTTGCCATGTTTCCCAGACTGGTCTCGCACTCCTAGACTCAAGTGATCCTCCTGCTTCAGTCTCCCAAAGTGTTAGGATTACAGGCGTGAGCCACTGCTAGGAACTTGTTCTTATTTGACATTTGTTCTCACTTCTCGTTGTATCAACTAGTAATTTTTGGATTCTGTTAAAATTGTTTTGTCTCTCTTTCTCCCACAGGAGAAGAATTAGAATATGAATTTGATGAACAGGGACATAGCACTTGGCTCTGCAGGGTGAGGTATGCTATTTTCTTATTAATGTTCATTTCTGGAAAATGACCAATTTCAGGTTTAATGTATGGTTATAGACACCAACCCAAAGGTAACTTTCATCTAATTTTAAGCTATTTCTAAATTTGAGACTTCATAGTTTAGTAACCCTTAATGTTATTGGAGAGTGGAGTGGGATGGGTAAGAGGTAGAAAGAAAAGATTTTAAGTCCAACACTGGCAAGACAGAACAAGATGAATTCAAAGACTGAAAGGCCATCTAAGAAAACATGACTATTATCATAGCATAGTAGTTGTTTTCATGAGAATTGGAGCTTAATCCTGTGCTATAATTCCCACTAAACCAATGAAGATTACCTGTGGATGATTCAACTGGAAAACAACTGGTAGCTGAGGCCATTCACTCAGGAAAGAAAAAAGAAGCAATGATCCAGTGCTCATTGGAAGCTTGTCGAATTCTTGACACTTTGGGATTGCTTCGGCAGGAAGCAGGTCAGTATATATAGGAGCGCTTTTTTCCTGAAAAAAAAAAAAAGGAAGGAAGGAAAATTTAACACAAACAGTAATAAAACTTCTTTATAGGGGAAAATGTAAATTGTACAGAATTTTTTGAAGTGAAAAGAAAAAATTTTCTATCTCAATATCCTAAAGTAGTCACTGTTTATATTCTCCCAGACATTTTCTATGCATATATAAATGTGTGCTGAGAACTAGATCCTTTAACAAAAAACAAACACTCATACACAAAGGCAGTCATATTAATTAGACTCTTTTGTGACTCACTTTTTTAATGTAAGAATGTGTCATGGATATTATTATTTTTGAGACAGAGTCTCACTCTGTCACGTAGGCTGGAGTGCAGTGGCATGATCTTGGCTCACTGCAACCACCGTCTCCCAGGTTCAAGCCATCCTCCCACCTCAGCCTCCCTGGTAGCTGGGACTACAGGTGTGCACCACCATGCCCAGCTAATTTTTTGTGGGGTTTTTTTTTTTTCGAGACAAAGTTTTACTCTTGTTGCTCAGGCTTTTGGAGTGCAATGGTATAATCTTGGCTCACTGCAACCTTCGCCTCCCAGGTTCAAGTGATTCTCCTGCCTCAGCCTCCAGAGTAGCTGGGATTACAGGCATGCGCCACCATGCCTGCCTAGTTTTTATTTTTAATAGAGACAGGGTTTCTCCTTGTTGGTCAAGATGGTCTCGAACTTCTGACCTCAGGTGATTCACCCACCTCGGCCTCCCAAAATGCTGGGATTACAGGTGTGAGCCATTGCGTGTGGCCGGTTTTGTGTTTTTAATAGAGACGTGGTTTCACCATGTTGACCAGGCTGGTCTCAAATACCCAACCTCAGGTGATTTGCCCCGCTTGGCCTCCCAAAGTGCTGAGGTTACAGGCATGAGCCGCGGAGCCGAGCTGTATCATGGATGATATATCATCATGGTGATGATAGTCTTCAATGAATTTTACATCTTTCCTTTTCATGGTTTACTCTCTTGTTTTTGTGGACATCCTCTAATAGATTTCAGAGAAAGGTGGTTGGATCACGAGGTCAAGAGATCGAGACCATCCTGGTCAACAAGATGAAACCCCATCTCTACTAAAAATACAAAAATTAGCTGGGCATGGTGGTGCACGCCTGTAGTCCCAGCTACTCGGGAGGCTGAGGCAGGAGAATTGCTTGAACCCAGGAGGCGGAGGTTGCAGTGAGCCGAGATTGTGCCATTGCATTCCAGTCTGGGTAACAACAGCGAAATTCCATTTCAAAAAAGAAAAAGAAACAGTGTATAGGGAATAAACTTTATTAATCTTTCTCTTCTGAAAATATAAATTCTATATATATTATATAAATTATAAATATATAAATATAAATTCTCTATATATTCTAGCTTAACTCCTGATTAATAGTTTAGCTGGGAATACAATTTTAAGTTGGAAATAATTTTTATCATTTTACATCTAATGTTGCTTTTCAGAAATCCTCAACTGTTCAGATTTTGATTTTATTGTATGCCATCTTTTTCACCCCTTGTCAGAGTTTGTAAGAGTTTCCTTTTGTTCTAAAGGTTCTGAAACTTAACTATAAAGTACTTTTCTGCAGGTCAATTTTTGTTCATTTTCCTGGGTACTTGTTGGATCCTTTGATCTGGAAATCTTGGCTGTTCAGGAACATTTCTGCAGTTATGCCATTATTTCAGCCCTCTGTTTTCTGTGGAATTTTATTAATCAGATATTGGACCCCTTGGACTGACCATTTAAGTTTTTTTCTTCTTTTTTTCATCTCTATGTCTTTCCATTCTTTCTGAGAGATTTCTGCACCTTTATCTTTCTGCCTTCTCTATTTTGCCAAGATTTTAATTTCTTTCTCTGTCTTTTTTTTTTTTTTTGAGACAGAGTTTCTTGTTACCCAGGCTGGAGTGCAATGGTGCGATCTCGGCTCACCGCAACCTCCGCCTCCTGGGTTCAGGCAATTCTCCTACCTCAGCCTCCTGAGTAGCTGGGATTACAGGCACGAGCCACCATGCCCAGCTAATTTTTTGTATTTTTAGTAGAGATGGGGTTTCACCATGTTGACCAGGATGGTCTCGATCTCTTGACCTCGTGATCCACCTGCCTTGGCCTCCCAAAGTGCTGGGATTATAGGCGTGAGCCACCGCGCCTGGCCTTTCTTTCTCTGTCTTTTTGTAAGTTTTTAAAGCCAGGCAATCTTTCATCCTAGAGAAGACTCAGAGATTCTAAGGTTTTAATTTCTAAAAGTTCATTTTTGGTTTTTGAATTATCCTTTTTAAAACATAATATCCTGTTGTTTTATGGGTTGTAAATATTTAATCTCTGTTTTCTACAGGTTATTTTTCTTTTTGTTTAGTCTCTGTTCTGCATGTTAAAGGTTTTTCTCAGTTGTCATGTAATTCTTTATTGTAGTTTTTTATTTGGGGATGAAAAAGGTGATTGACTGTTTGGAATATATAGGTGGAATTTCAGCATGGAATATAGTCTCTTACTTTAATAACCACATTGTAAAGAGAGCCTCTTTGCCCTATCTCTAAATATAAATATAAGGGAAGGAGTCTTACTGAATTGGCTTTGGTCATATGACTATCCCTAAACCAGATAAAATGGGGGAGGAATTTTCTAGGGGAAAGAGGTACTTTTATCAGAACAAAGAGAGTAGAATGTTGTAGGGTGGAAGAAAAAGTATTGGCTGTCATAGTCTCCTATTGATGGACTCTCTACATATTCACTGTTATAAATACTATTTCACTGATATTTATAGAATAAATTCCTAGAAGTGGAATTGCTGGATCAATGCATTTTTAATGACAGATATTGTAGGCTTGACCATCAAAAAGTTTGTATGAATGTACGTTCCCAGCATTTATTAATCTTTTTATGTTTTTCTAGTTTTATAGGTGAGAAATAGTATTGATTTTTTAAATTTGTACTTAATTATTTTTTAAAAGTAACATCTTTTAAAATATTTATTATATTTGTTTATCTGTGAACTGCTTTCATTTTTCTTTTGCAAATTTTCTTTTGGGTTATTGGTATTTTTCTCATTTTCCTTTTTTCTTCATTGATTTTTTTTTTTTTGAGACAGAGTTTCACTCTCGGTGTCCAGCCTGGAGTGCAGTGGCGCTTTTCAGCTCACTGCAACCTCCACCTCCTAGGTTCAAGCAAGATTCCTGCCTCAGCCTCCTGAGTAGGTGGGATTACAGGTGCCCACCACCATACCCAGCTAATTTTTGTATTTTTAATAGAGATGGGGTTTCATGACATTGGTTAGGCTGGTCTTGAACTCCTGACCTCAGGCCATCCACCACCCCCCCAGCCTCCCAAAGTGCTGGGATTACCATGCCTGGCCATCCTCATTGATTTTTCAAAGCAATTTGCTCATTAAGTAACTATTTGCTTTAATGAAAAATTGTTTAATAAGAAATTGTGGAAAAATATACATAACAGAAAAGTATACCATTTTAAGCACTGTAAGAGTACAATTCAGTGATATTAAATACATTCACAATGTTCTGGAACCATCAACAGTGTTCATTTTGGAACTTTTTAAAAAAATCCATACTGAAATTCTGTACCTGTTAAACACTTAACTTCGTTCTCTGTCCTCCCCAGCCTCTGACAACCACCATTCTACCTTTCAGTCTCTATGAATTTGACTACTTTAGGTATCTCACATAATGCAGTAAGTGCCCTTTTATGTCTGGCTTATTTCACTTAGTATAATGTCTTCAAGATTTAGCCCTTTGTTTTTACATGTAGTTTGGCGGCTTGTAGAATCATCTTTTTCGGTAGTTGATGGTGACATTTTAAGCTTCTTGCCTACTTTCTTTTTCTTTTCTTTTTTAAAAACTTATTTATTAATCATTTTATCCACCTTTAGTATCTCGGAAAAGGAAAGCCAAGAACTGGGAAGATGAAGACTTTTATGATAGTGATGATGACACGTTTCTTGATCGGACTGGTCTGGTTGAGAAGAAGCGTCTGAACAGAATGAAGAAGGCTGGCAAGATTGATGAGAAGCCAGAGACCTTTGAATCATTGGCAAGTTTTATTTATGAAAGTAGCTGTGGTATTGAATAGTTTAATTTTTAATAAAATAATGTATTATTGAAATAGTTTATGATATTTACAATTTTTAAAGTAGTAGCAGTGAAATCTGATACTAAAGTATAACTTAAGTATAACTTTTGTGATCTGTTAATTTAATGGTAACAAACAATTCGTCTTATCCAAGTTGTTTGAAAAAATTTGGCTTGCTTACTAAATACTTTCCTCCAGGATATTGCTCTATCAGTTAACATTCTTTGGATATGATATTATCCATCTCAAAAAGAAAGGAAAAAGTTCCAAGTTAAGGGATTCTGAGGTGAAATTGACTTTAGGCTTCTGGCAGTCAAGAGAAGTCAAGGGAATTTTGAAGAATGTAGTATGGTAATATGTAGTCTGAAACAGTATATTCTTCAGGAAATTATAAGGTGACATGTGTTAATATATAGGTAACAGACAGTAATAGGTAGGTAATAGGCTACCTATTTGACTAGAAAAAGCATATATTAATAATGCAGAGCTTGATCAGAATATGGGGAAGTTGACTCTCAATTGGTGGGAATGTATAATACAGCCTTTTAAATCATCAACCCGACATCTGTCAACATTAAAAATGCATTTATTCAGCAATTGCACTTCAAGGAATTTCTTATAGGTATTAATTTATAGTAGGATTTGGAGCTTAAAACATAATCCAACATCTCCTTTTGATTTATGTAAAACAAATGCCTTGAGCTCTTTCTTCTGAGTAAAATAAAGTCTGAGTTATTAATTCTGTTTAATTCTGTGTTTTTAAATTCAGAAATAAATTCAATTTGAATTTAACACATTACAAGTGTTAATTCTGGCCGGGTGCAGTGGCTCCCGCCTATAATCCCAGCACTTTCAGAGGCTGAGGCAGGCGGATTGCCTGAGTTCAGGAGGTGAGGACCAGCCTGGGCAACATGGGGAAACCTTGTCTCTATTAAAATACCAAAAAATAGCTGGGTGTGGCGGTGTGCGCCTGTTGTCCCAGCTATTTGGGAGGCTGAGGCAGGAGAATTGCAAGAACCCGGGGGCAGAAGTTGCAGTGAGCTGAGATCGTGCCACTGCACTCCTGCCTGGGCGACAGAGCAAAATGCCATCTCAAAAAAAAAGTGTTAACTTTGTAAGTAGCAGTTCAACTGAACTTTTGAATTAATCTTCTTAAAACTTTAGTAACAATAGTGAAAAAGGAAGATGATAAGGAAACAGTTTGAAAGAAGAAAAATTTTCTAATCCTGTTGATTTGGGTGTTACAGGTTGCAAAATTAAATGATGCTGAAAGGGAACTTTCTGAAATATCTGAGAGATTGAAAGCCTCAAGTAAAGGTAAGTTTTTCATCAAATGTTTATTAGTACACCATATATAGTGCTCTATGCTAGGCACTGGGGCTACATTGGTTAATAAGAAATATCATACAGAATATGGAGCCTTTTGACAGAGCAACATACCATTTTAGAACTAGAAAGAACATTATAAATCATTTGGTTTAATCTCTATATTTAATAGGTGAGGGCAATGAAGCCCATTGAGACAAAATGACTTCCCGAGGTCTCATGGCTATAACCTGTTCCTTATTCCTATTATTAGTGATGTCCTCTGTCCAGTTTTATGTTAGTGACTTTTATATGGAAACTTTGACTGAATTTTAAAATATTCAGGACCATCTTTCTAAATATGTGTTATTCTTTTCTTGGACAGTTTTATCAGAGTCGCCATCTCAGGATTCTTTAGATGCATTCATGTCAGAAATGAAATCAGGCAGTACATTAGATGGTGTGTCCCGGAAGAAACTTCACCTGAGAACTTTTGAACTGAGGAAGGAACAACAGAGACTTAAAGGGTTAATAAAAATTGTAAAGCCAGCAGAGATTCCAGAACTAAAAAAGTAAGTAAGTCTTAGTTATATCTGGAATTTTAAATAATTATGGTAGCATAGATAACATTTTCAATTATCGCTTTATCTTCATAAATAACCGTTATAGAATACAACTATAATACAAGGAATTCTTTAAAGAATATATGTAATTTATATAATACAAATATAATACAAGGAATTCTTTAAAGCACAGAAGGCAGTGGTTTTATAGACTCATTTCATATTTGTGAAATATAGACTGTCAGGATTTTTTGAGAAAACTATATTGATTTCTGATTCCTTGGAAGATTCTGAAGTTTTTTACTTAATCTTTTAGTGTAGAATAAACTCCTTTAAAAAGCATCATGCACAAAAACCTAATTTATCTAATATAAAAAGACCTCTGAGGCTGGGCGTAGTGGCTCACATCTGTAATCCTAGCACTTTGGGAGGTCGAGGCAGGTAGATCACTTTCAAGACCAGCCTGGGTGATGTGGCAAAACCCTATCTCTGCAAAAAATAAAAACATTAGCTAGGCATGGTGGAGCACGCCTGTGGTCCCAGCTACTTGGGAAGCCAAGGTTGAAGGATTGCTTGAGGCCAGGAGTTCAAGGCCACAGTGAGCTGTGATTGCACCATTGCATTCCGGCATGGGTAACAGAGGAAGTCCCTGTCCCAAAAAAAATTAAAATATTAATAAAAAGACCCCTGAATGATAAGTAGACAGCCAACCACCCAGGAGAAAAATGGGTAAAGGATGCCTACTCATAGGTCACAGAAAAAGAAATACAAATAGCATCTTTTATACAAAGATGCTCAACTTCATCATCATAAGAGAAATACAAATGCTACAACGTAATACCTTTTATTTATTTTTTTTTGAGATAGGCTCTCACTCTGTCACCCATCCTGCAGTGCAGTGGCACAATCATAGCTCAATGTAGCCTTGACCTCCTGGGATCAAGTGATCCTCCTGCCTCAGCCTCCTAAGCAGCTGGGACCACAGGCATATACCACCATACCTGACTAATTTTTAATTTTTTATAGAGATGGGGTCTTGCCATGCTGCCCAAGCTGGTCTTGAACTCCTGGCCTCAAGCGATCTGCCTGCCTCAGCCTCCCAAAGTGCTGGGATTACAGGCATGAGCCACCACACCTGGCCTTAATACCACTTTTATCTAAATTTGATGAAGATTAATTAAAGTATGATTTTGTACTGCGCTGATGAGGCTATGACAAAAAGGCACTTTCTTGTATTGCTCATTGGACAAATTAGTACATTCTCTATACAAGACAAATGGGCAGTCTCTATCCTGATTACAAATGCACATGCCCTTTGATCTATTTCATTTCTAGGAATTTGTCCCTCACATACTTAGGAAATGGTGTACAGCATTGTTTATATTAATAATAGTAAAAGATTAGAAATCCCCTAAATATTTGTCAAAGGGGATGAATTAAATAAATTATAATATAGCTACACAATTGAACACCATGTAGCTGTTAAAAAAAAAAGAGGCAACTATATATAAGACATGGAAACACTGTCAAGATGAGTAACAAAAACAAAGTGCAGAACAGTGTGTATAACAGGCACTGTCTATAAAAAATGACAGTGAGGGAAGAATACATAGGTATGTAAGCCGTTGCTTATGTGCATAAGATCTGTTTAGGTTGGGTTTCCTAAAAACAGACTGAATCGGGGATTCATCTGCAAGTGATTTATTAAGAGAGTGCTCTCAGGAGAAATCTGTAGGGGAGTGAGGGAAGCAGAAGAGGGCAGGAGAAGAATCTGGGCTAAGATATGGTTTGAGAGCCCAGATGGCACCACAGATACAATGGAGGCAAGGTGCTTGAGTTTTATACCCCGTCCTTCCAGCCCTTCATTGGTCATAGGGTGCCCGACTGACTGGGGGGTGGGAGGGACTCACAGCATTTCCCCTGGGAAAGGTGCAGATGTGAGCCTTTAACTGCAGATGTCTGCAGTAGCTGTTTGGCCTGATAAAGGGAATCTGGGAGGGGTATCAATAAATAGCATCTGCTACTATATCTCTGGAAAGATTAATTAAAGACTAATAATGTTGATTGCCGATAGGGAAGGCAACTGGGTGGCTGGAGGACAGCAATGGGAGGGAGACTTCACAGTATATGTGCTTTATACTTGAGTTTTGAACATGTGAATATACTTTCAATTCTATTCAGATATACTGAATTTTTAAAAGGAAATCCTATACCAAATAGCCATACCACTTTAGGTCTAAATTTATTGTAATATAGTTGCAGTTCTAGTTTTAAATAACAAATAACTGGAAAAAGTAAGAATCATATAAAATTTTGTTGCAGTAAAACTACTTGTTAATAAAAGTGGCTGGGGATGGTGGCTCACCACCTGTAGTCCCAGCACTTTGGGAGAGTGAGGTGGGAAGATGGCTTGAGTCCAGGAGTTTGAGACTAGCCTGGGCAACATAGTGAGACCCCGTCTCTACAAAAAATAAAAACTTAGCTGGGTATGATGGTGCTCATTTGTATTCCCCATTACTTGGGAGGCTGAGGTATCACTTGAGCCTGGGAAAGTGAGGTTGCAAGACCTGTCTCAAACAAACAAAAACAAAAAATAAAAGCAAATCTCTGCTTTGGGAAAAAGGAAAAAAAACCATTTGGGGCAAGAATTAAAAATATATATATATGTCTCAGCTTCCTCCAGAGCCTCTTGTCCTGTCAGTCTGTGTGCTTGCCTGGCTTTTCCCCCTTTTCCTATATTTGATAGTTTCCTAAATGTATATCTTCTTCCTTCTCTTTTCACTTAAGGGTTGAACTTTCTGCCTCCTACCCTAACACCTGCAAGCAATCTTGATTGTGATTCCATCTTCTGCTTT
The DNA here is from genome assembly GCF_009761245.1 of Sapajus apella. Classification (NCBI taxonomy): domain Eukaryota; kingdom Metazoa; phylum Chordata; class Mammalia; order Primates; family Cebidae; genus Sapajus; species Sapajus apella. The sequence continues at coordinate 1,361,071 of NW_022436984.1, forward strand.
TTCATCTCCTTTGAGCCAGTCTTTGCTTATCCTCCAGGCCAGCCTAGCTTTTTAATGTAGCTGAAAACATCTTTGTTGCTGTTGCTTCTGTCTTTCTGTGCCAGAGCCTTCCTCAGGCCTGTGGGGAAGTGTGTGAAGGATGATGATTTGACAACACGTCCTTCACAGACAGGCAGGCAGCATTCTTCTGGTGGCCTTAGCAAGGGAATGGGTTTTATCTCTGGTAGGGAGAAAGGGGGTTGAGGCTGGATCTAAGAGTGCCGCTAAGTGGGTAAGACCTAGGTAAAAGAAGGCAGTAGTAGCAAGTGTGGCTTCAGGGAGGGCCAGGTAGCCAACATCTGTCTTGGGTCACTGTGAGTCAAGAGTGCCAGTACTGTCCTTATATGCTAGTTTGCAGGGCTGTCCCATGGTCAATGTGAAGAAAGCATAGGGCTTTCTTTTTGGTCTAGTTATTCTGGGGTTTCCTCTGTCTCCTCATGCTGTATTCTCATTGTCACCTCTGCCTGCTCTGAGTATCTTGTCAACTCAACTGCCATCCCTTTTGTTTTTGCTTTGTTCTCCTCTGCCTTTCTAATTTCTACGGTCTTCTTTATACTCTTCCTCAGCTTTGCCATAGCAGGCTTAGCTTTTGTAACTATCTCCAGCCATTGAGACTGTTGACAGTCTCAGCAGTTGCAGTCTCTCACTATATCTTTGTCATTACTACACGGAGTATCCCGCATACTCTGCCCCCATCCCCATGCACACACATTTTTTTTTTTAAGTGCTCAGAGCTATTGCACTTAAGTGGGGGCTCCAGATAAGTAAGACCCACTTCAGAGGTTGGTGGAAAATAGAGCTTTATGCCATGGATTCATCTCCTGCTGCTTATATATTCTCCTTTGCCAGTGACTTTTGAACTGTAGTAATTTCATGGTTATGAAGTCATGTAGCATGTTGCAAATTACTAGACTAAGGGAGCAGCCACATGATGCCCTTAATGACTCTGTGTCTATGACAGTCAACATGGTTCTTGTCTATTCAAACTGTTGGTCTGAATACCTCTTTCTTATTGTTGTATGCTTAGATATTAATTTTGTGGTAATTTTTATTTTGCCAGAGGTTTCTTTGTCACTGTCCTGGTATTTTTAGATAAAACCACGGACTCACTGGAATAGATGTGTATAATTATTCTTTCTTCCTAGGACCGAAAGTCAGACTGCAGGTGCAGAAAACAAAGCTAAAAAGCTTACATTGCCTCTATTTGGTGCCATGAAAGGAGGAAGCAAATTCAAATTAAAAACTGGAACAGTAGGGGTAAGTTGTGAGTCTGGGTGTTAAACTTTTAGCCCTTGAGTTATCCCTGAACTAATTTTTCTCTTTTCTTTTTTGAAAGCACAAATGACTCATTCCATAGTAATGTGAGAAAGGGTTGTGGGCTTGGTATGATCACATCTTTCCCAGAACTTGGTTCTTGGATTCTCTTTTTTTGAGACGGAGTTCCACTGTGTCTCCAGGCTGGGGTGCAGTGGCGTGATCTTGGCTCACTGCAACTCCGCCTCCCAGATTCAAGTGATTCTCGGCCTCCCGAGTAGCTGGGACTACAGGCACGCACCACTATGCCCAGCTAATTTTTGTATTTTTAGTAGAGACGGGTTTCACCATGTTGGCTAGGATGGTCTCCATCTCTTGACCTTATGATCTGCCTGCCTTGGCCTCCCAAAGTATTGGAATTATAGGCATGAGCCACTGCGCCTGGCCAGTTCTTGCATTCTGTTGCTCAGCTTAGGGTTATCATGAAATGGTGAATTGATTTCTGCCGATCAATTTGCAAGTAAATTATTTGTAAATTGGAATACTAGTTTATTAATTTTTCATGAATGTTGCATTTAAGAATGGGTCTCCTGCATTAAATGCTTTTCCTCAGGTGGATAGATGTAGTATTCAGACTCACCAACATTTGTTAAGAACACAGTGTGTGCACGTGCCTCTGCCATATGATTTTTCTTCATTTAATTCTTCCAACACCTGTGCTGTGTGGGAATTATTACCTCTTACAAATGAGGAAATAGAGAAGTTAAATACCAGTCACACCAGCATTATGTAACTAAGCTGGTAATCAGATCTAGGTCTGTCTCTTGAGTTTTATGATTTCCCTGCTATCCTATAATATATGTCTGTTTGTGTGTTTTTGCTTTATATATATTCCTATTCATAGATTCAGCTTTTGAAAGGTTTTCATTACCCCTAACTGAACCTTGAGTATTAGTTTGCTAGGGCCACTATAACAAAATACTAGGGATTGGGCAGCTTAAACAACAGAAAATTTATTTGCTCACAGTTCTGGAGGCTGTAAGTCCAAGATCAAGACGCCAGCAGGGTTGGTTTCCTCTAAGGCCTCTCCTCAGCTTGCCAATGGCTGCCCTCTTGCTGCCTCTTCAGATGGCCATTTCTGTGCACTTGCACCCCTGCTGTCTCTTATAAGGATACCAGTCATAGTGAGTTAGGGCCCCACCCTAATACTGTCATTTTAATTTAATTCAATTTAATTTACAGTCTATTCTGAGGTACTGGGGGTTGGGACTTCAAACATGAATTTGGGGGGTAGGGGGCACAATTCAGCCTAAAACACTCTGAATTAGGGTAGACTGCCCTCTGGTGGCAGAGATCTGAAGTCTTAGCTATGTATTCTGCATGAGAGGCTTTTCAATCTGTTGTGGTGGGGACTTAGGTTTTAAATAGAAAACTTTTTACTGAAAAGCCCTCAGAGGATTGCTGAATTAAGTCCTATATTTAAAAGATAATGGGCCAGCGCGGTGGCTTACGCCTGTAATCCCAGCACTTTGGGAGGCCGAGGCGGGTGGATCACGAGGTCAAGAGATCGAGACCATCCTGGTCAACACGGTGAAACCTTGTCTCTACTAAAACTACAAAAAATTAGCTGGGCATGGTGGCGCGTGCCTGTAATCCCAGCTACTCAGGAGGCTGAGGCAGGAGAATTGCCTGAACCCGGGAGGCGGAGGTTGCAGTGAGCTGAGATCACACCACTCTACTCCAGCCTGGGCTACAGAGCAAGACTATGTCTCAAAAAAAAAAAAAAAAAAAATATATATATATATATATATATATATATATCACCAAGATAGGCTTTGGTTCCTTCCCTCTATTCCATAACTGTGATTAATTTTTTCTAATAAGTACTTTTATTGAATGACTTTGATTAGAATATCTAGGCTTATTCTTTAGAAATGCCTTTCTGTTCTTCAGGATCTATTTGACTGATTTACATGCCTCGTTTCCTTGAAATTACTTTAAGTCTCAAATGAAAGAGCAGCACAAATGACCCATTTCTGATTGTCTAATTTATTCCTTAGACGATTTTATGAACAATTAAGATCCTTTAATATCATGAGCTATAATAGGACAGAATTCCTGTAGCTGGCACTCATCTGGAATAACTGTTTTAGTTCCCTACAAGTTATTTTCAAGTGTTTTGTATTTAGTAATTTTTGACTCTAGGAACTAATAAAGACACTTGTTTAGGGTCCATAGATGGGTAAAATTTCATGTGAAAGTCCCACCTCCAGCAGACTTCTGTGGGGTTCATCAGCCTAAAGAGGATAAACATTCAATGCATTTAGCTTGATCTCCTTGAAAAGATTTTTCTCTTGTTGTCATTAGGTAGAACTACTTGTTCATGGTTTTGTTTCCCTCTTAGAAGTTACCCCCCAAGCGTCCAGAACTCCCTCCAGCTCTAATGAGAATGAAAGATGAGCCTGAAGTAGAAGAGGAGGAGGAAGAGGAAGAGGAAGAAGAGAAAGAAAAGGAGGAGCATGAAAAGAACAAACTGGAGGATGGAAGCCTCAGTAGGCCACAGCCAGAGATAGAGCCAGAAGTAGCAGTGCAGGAAATGAGGCCTCCCACAGATCTCACACATTTTAAAGAAACCCAAACCCATGGTAATATCTTTCTTCTCCTTCCTGTGTTGTTCATTGGGCAATTACATTGATTGTGGATAGGTTTTAAAAAGCAAGGCCAGTTCTTGTCTGTGCATTTCACTTTGTATGTGATACTCTGAGTCTGTAGTAAGGTCTTCTCCCTTTGGCTTCCAGTCATTATTTGTCCTCATTGCAAATTAAGGGCAGTTATTTCCAGTCTGTTCTGGAATTACAGAAAATGTAAGGCTGTGGAATCTGAAACCATAGCTGCTGTGGAATAATCCTGAGCTGCTGCCACTCTGTAAGTTGGAAGGCAGTGGAATAGGGTAGATGATGGGGCCTGATCAGGTGGTCTCAGTATAAGTCAACCCTTACTAATTTTTTTCCCCCATCCCTGAGACAGAAGCCAAAAAGTTCTCAAGAAGGATCTTGCTTCATTCATCTTTTTGTTTGGAACCTAGCAGAAAACCTGACACATATCCATCCACTTCAGCAACTATTTGATGAAAAATGTTGAAAGATGGAATTGATTGATATATATATATATCAATTCTATATTTTCTATATATATGGAGAATATATGTGTATTTTATAATTACAAAGGATTATATGTTCATTTTAGAAACTACAGATCACACATGAAAGTCCAAAGGAAAAAAGATAAATCCCCACAACCCCACTCTTAAAGATCATTGTTTATCTTTTTAGTATCCTTTCATCCCATGTCCACCATAGGGGTTATTTTCCTGCTGGTTGGCCAAACTGGTAAGCAAGGTAAAGATCTCAGAAAATAAGGAGCATGAGGAGAAACAATAAAAATTGGCATTGAATGTATGAGAATGCATGCATGTCTACTTCCAGAACAAACCAGGCTTGTCTACATAAAAACACCAGGCCTGGCCCTTCTCTTGACTCACCTTCATTTGTCTGGGAAACAGAAAAGTTACTGTTTCCTCATCCGTGAGAGGTAAGTATTCTGTATCTGCATTCTCCTTTTTAAAAAGGTACTTATGTGAGCTTGGTCTATGGGCCATATATTGCAAGGATGGATATAAACAGGTCAGCAGGAAGGGGAGCAATAAGTATTATAACTTTTTTTTGTTTAATGGACCAAAGTAAATATGTGTGTGTAAAAATAGCTTAGATTTTGAAACCTGGTTTATAAGATGAAATAGTAAATTCGGCTAGGCTCAGTGGCTCCACCTGTAATCCCAGCACTTTGGGAGGCTGAGGCAAGCAGATCACCTGAGGTCAGGAGTTCAAGACTAGGCTGGCCAACGTGATGAGACCTCATTTCTACTAAAAATACCAAAAAAAAAAAAATTAGCCGGGCATGGTGGTACATGCCTGTAATCCCAGCTACTCGGGAGGGCTCCGAGGCAGGAGAATTGCTTGAACCCAGCAGACAGAAGTTACAGTGAGCTGAGATCATGCCACTTCACTCCAGCCTGGGTGACAAAGTGAGACTCTGTCTCAAAAACAAAACAAAACACAAAAAAGATTAAATAATTAGTAAATTTGCAATGATGAGGGATTGCCCCAGGCCTTTCTTCCTGTGGTTTATTTTTATTTTTACTTTAATTTTTACTTTTATTGAGACAGGGTCTTACTCAGTTACCCAGGTTGGAGTACAATAGTGTGATCTTGACTTCTGCAGCATGGAGTCATAGGGTCTCCCTGTGTGGCTCAGGCTGGTCCCAAACTCCTGGCCTCAAGCAGTCCTCTCACTTCAGCCTCCCAAAGTGCTGGGATTATAGGTGTGAGCCACCATGCCTAGCTTATATATTGCTGTTTTATAACCTGTTTTTTTCCCTATGCCTTAAACTATTCTTTTTAAAATGTGGTTTTGGAGAAGGACATAGTGGTTCATCACATGCATGTGCCATAATGTATTTAGTCAGCTCTCAATTGTTAAACATGTAGGTTATTTCTTAATTTTTGCTATTACAAACACAGGTATAATAAATTTTGGGGCCAGGCTGGGTGACTCACGCCTGTAATCCCAATATTTTGGGAGGCCTAAGCAGGAGAATCGCTTGAGCCGAGGAGTTTAAGACCATCCTGGGCAAGATGGAGAGACTCTATCTTTACAAAAAATTAAAAAAAACAAAACAAAACAAAAAATGGCTGGGCATGGTGGTGTATGCCTGTAGTCCTAGCTACTCTGGAGGCTGAGGCAGGAGGATCTCTGTAGCCCAGGAATTCAAGGTAGCAGTAAGCTATGATTGCACCACTGCACTACAGCCTGGGCAACAGAGAAAAACCCTGTTTCTAAAAATAATAATAATAAATTTTGGTGGTCATCTCTGATTTTAAAAAATAAAATGTTCCTGGGAGTAGAATTTCTAGGCCAAGGAGTATGTACATTTTTGAGGCTTTTGGTAAGTTTGCTAAGAAGTTTTACCTCAATGTTTGCTAGTGTTTTAAGTGGAAAATTGGCAGTTTTCTGTAATACATTTGGAGCATATTTATTAAAACCGTAAGATTGGTTGAAGCTGATGATAATAAAACTGGATGATTATGTACTGAACTTCTCTTTCTCTTGTTTTTGTTTTTCTGGCTTTCCATCATGAATTAAATAATGACAATATGCTTTGATACTGCTTTTTACAGAAAACATGTCTCAACTTAGTGAGAAAGAACAGAATAAAGATTATCAAGACAGTAGCGAAACCACTTCATCATGTGAGGGACCCTCAGGCAAGTACTACAGCAGCTTTTATTGCTGCTCCGCACACAGGTGACCAACTGGTTTCGTAAGGGAGGAGTTGGCACCTGACCTGAAGGCAGCACAGATGCTGCTAGGCCCCTGGACAAAGTTGGAATGTAAAAGAGGTTTGTGTTTGGTGCCATCCCATTTGCCTTTCTTTTACTCCTCTTCCACCTTCTGGGGTTCCCTCTCCCTTCCTCATAAAGCACCATGCCTTGATGCTTCCCTCTGGCTGTGCAAAGCTCGCCACAATTTTACATCTCCCAAAGTCAAATGTGTACCTATCATAAGAGTGATTCCAAAACTATTTGAAAAGAAATTGTTAAAAGGACTGCTTTACTCAGGTTTTACCTGTAATGGTTAAACTGTGTACTAGTAAAATCAGCCTCTTTTTTTTTTTTTTTAACTTGTTCACATAATATGGTTATATTTAGCCTTAAGGTTTAAAAACTCGGGTTATTCATCCAGGAAAAATTTTCTCTTAGTATAGTTTTTATAGCAGTAGAAGGAATTGTTGAGAATTGCATTGTCATGAGCATCTTTTCTTCAGTAATTATAATGTTCTTTTAGGAAGAATTTTTCCTTTTTATTTTACTTATACTGAAAATAGCTATTACCAGTTTTTTTTTTTTTTTTTTCTTAAATTAGCATCAAAGAATGAATATGAGAAAAGCAGAGATGAATTGAAGAAAAAGAAAGTGCCTGGTCCAGGCAAAGTAAGTATTTCACTTGTCTGGGAGTAAAAATGAATCCCCTTGTCATAGACCACATCCAAAAGAGTGAATCTTTGGAGACTGACAGAGTTCCCAGCAGCCTTATCCCCCTCTCCTAGAAATCTAGATTCTTTGCTTTTCATTTTTTAATTCTCTGTTGTCTTTATCACTCTCTTCTCTATAACTGCTCACATATAAGCTATCTCTTTTATTAGTTTATGAATCTTTATATCCTAGTATGCCATATAAAGACATTTGAATAACATATTCTTATTTTCCTCCTTTTATTACGCAAAAGGTAGAATGTAATGTACTCCATTCTACAGCTGTTTTTTTGTTTTATCTTTATTTTTTTAAACCATTCATGAAAATTATTTTCTATCAGTATATTGAGAGCCTCTCACCCTATGGAGCACTTTAACCAGTTCCTTATAGATGAATACTTGGGTTGTTTTTAGTCTTTTATTACAATAATACTATAATGAACAATCTTGTATATGTATAATTTTGCGTGGATATAGCAGGCTCCCAGAAGTGCCAGGTTATATCAGGAAGTCCCCAAGGCCACTCATAGGGTAGGTAATTCACAAGAGGACTCAGATCTCAGCGTATGATTGTACTTGCATCTATTATACTACAGCAAAAGGATTCCAGGCACCATCTGCAAAGGGAAAAGGAACATGGGGCAAAATATGGTGGAAACCTGGCACAAGCTTCCAAAGATGTCTTCCAGTAGAGTCACACAGGACACGCTTACTTCCCCTAATAACAAGTTGTGGCAACACTTGTGAAATGTTGCTAACTAGAGAAACTCCTTAGAGACTCAGTGCCTAGGGTTTTTACTGGGGACTGATCGTGTAGGCATTTCCTGCCTGGCATCTACAAAATTCAGACTTCCAGAAGGAAGGCAGGCGTTCAGCATGAACTACATTGTTTGTACAAATAATTTAAGTACAGTGAGCCATTCTTGTCAGTTAGAATAGTAGAAGCCTTCCCCAAATCTAGATTCCCGGATGCCAGCCAAGGGCGAACCCTGCAAGCAGGTTTTCTAAGGGTAGCAGTCAGGCTTACTCTGTTAACTTTTCTAAACCTTGGTCAAAAGGTAAATGCCAGCCAGGCGTGGTGGCTCATGCCTGTAATCCCAGCACTTTGGGAGGCTGAGGCAGGCAGATCACGAGGTCAGGAGTTCAAGACCAGCCCAACCAACATGGTGAAACCCTGTCTCTACCAAAAATATAAAAATAAGCTGGGTGTGGTGGTGCAAACCTGTAATTCCAGCTACTCAGGAGGCTGAGGCAGGAGAAATGCTTGAACCCAGGAGGCAGAGGTTGCAGTGAGACGAGACCGTGCCACTGTACTCCAGCCTGAGTGACACAGTGACACTCCATCTCAAAAAAAAAAAAAAAAGAAAAGGTAAATGCCAGATTTCCCTTTCTGGGGGCTGTACCATTCAGCACTTAAACCCGCAGTGTGTTAACTGCCCCTTTTAAGGACTGTCACATAACTCATTGACTGAAAATCAGCTTGTGATGCTTTATGGAAAAAAAGGTTCAGAGAGAAAATATTCCCCCAAGTAGGGTAGGTTACTTATGTCAAGATCATTAATAGAAACTGTTTTCTCTTCGTTTTTGTTTGCTAACAGGCATAAGGACAATAATTCTTAGAGTTAAAATTATTTAGATAGATAGATAGATACCCATCTATCTATCTTTCTATCTATGTATATACACATACACACACATATATGTAATTTTTAAAAAATAGCTTTTGGGGTACAAATGGTTCTTGGTTACGTAGATTAATCATATAGTGATGAAGTCTGAGATTTTAGTGCACCTGTCACCCAAGTAGTGTACATTGTACCCAATATGCAATTTTTTATTCCTCATCTCCTTCCCACCCTCCTCCCTCTGAGTCTCCCAAAGTCCATCATACCACTCTGTATGCCTTTGCATACCCACAGCTTAGCTCCCACTTACAAGTGAGAACATGTGGTATTTGGTTTTCCACTCCAAAGTTACTTTAGTTAAAATAATGGCCTCTAGCTCCATCCAAGTTGCTGCAAAAAAACATTTATTTTTTATTTTATGTTTTCGAGGCAGGATCTTGCTCTGTCACCCAGGCTGGAGTGCAGTGGTGTGATCATGGCTCACTGCAAGCTTCAACCTCTTGACTCAAGTGATCCTCCCATCTCAGCCTCCTGAGTAGCTGGGACTACAGTTTTGCACCACAATGCCTGGCTAGTTGGTATATTTTTTTTGTAGAAATAGTCTTGCTTTGTTGCCCAGGCTGGCCCCAAACTCCTAGCTTCAAATGATCCTGGGATGATGGCTTTTACTGAATGCTTTGTCTGCATCTATTGAGATGATCATATGGTTTTTGTTTTTAATTCTGTTTCTGTGATGTATCATATTTATTGATGTGCATATGTTAAACCATCCCAGCATTCCTGGTATGAAATCCTCTTGATCATGGTGTATTGAATAGGGTGTATTATCTTTTTGTGCTGTTGGATTCAGTTTACTAGTCTTTCATTAAGGATTTTTGCATCTGTTCACCAGGGATGTTGGTCTCTAGTTTTCTTTTTTTGTTATGTACTTTCCTAGTTTTTGTAAAATCAGGGTGATATTAGCTTCATAGAACGAGTTAGGGAGCAGTCCTTCTTTCTCAATCTTTTGGAATACTTTCAGTAGGATTAGTACCAATTCTTCCTTGAATGTCTGGTAGAATCTGACTATGAATCCATCTGGTCCTGGGCTTTTTTTGTTGGTGGTAATTTTTTTTATTACTGGCTCAATCTTACTGCTTGTTACTGGTCTGTTCAGGATTTCTGTTTCTAACTGATTCAATCTAGGAGGGTTGTATGTTTCCAGGAATTTGTCCATTTCCACTAGATGTTCTAGTTTTTGTGCATAGAGGTGTTCATAGTAGTCTCAAATGATCTTTTGTATTTCTGTGGTGTTGGTTGTAATGTCTCCATTTTCATCTCTAATTGAGCTAATACAGAATCTTCTTTTCTTGTCTAATCTAGCTAATGGTCTATCAATTTATCTTCTCAAAAACCACCTTTTTTTCTTTGATGTTTTGTAATTTCTTTTGTTACAGTTTCATTTAGTTCTGCTCTGATCTTTGTTATTTCTTTTATGCTAGCTTTGGGTTTGATCTGTTCTTTTTTTTGTTTTTGAGACAGAGTCTCATTCTGTTGCCCAGAGAATACAGTGGCGCAATCTTGGCTCACTGGAACTTCTGCCTCCTGGGTTCAAGTGATTCTCCTGCCTCAACCCTCCTGAGTAGCTGGGATTACAGGTGTGTGCCACCACACCCAGCTAATTTTTGTATTTTTGGTAGAAATGGGATTTAGCCATGTTGGCCAGGCTGGTCTCAAACTCCTGGACTCAAGCAATCTAACTGCCCCAGCCTCCCAAAGTACTGAGATTATAGACGTGAACCACCACACCCAGCCTGTTTTTGTCTGTTCTTATTTCTCTAGTTCCTTGAGATGTGACATTAGGTTGTCAATTTGTGATCTTTCAGACTTTTTTTCCTCTCACTCTCTTTTTAAATAGAGCTGAGGGCCAGGCTCAGCGGCTCATGCCTGTAATCCCAGCACTTTGAGAAGCCGAAGCGGGTGGATCACTTGAGGTCAGGAGTTCGAGACTAGCCTGACTAACATGGTGAAACCTCGTCTCTACTAAAAGTACAAAAATTAGCCAGGCCTGGTGGCGGGCACCTGTAATCCCAGCTACTCAGGAGGCTGAGGCAGGAGAATTGCTTGAACCTGGGAGGTGGAGATTTCAGTGAGCTGAGATCATGCCATTAATCTCCAGTCTGGGTGACAGAGCGAGACTCCATCTCAGAAAAAAAAAAAAAAAATAGCCAGGCGTGGTGGCGCATGCCTGTAGTCCCAGCTACTTGGTGGCACAGGCCTGTAATCCCAGCTCAAATGATATAAAAATTTGTATATCATTTGAACCCAGTAGGAGGAGGCTGTGGTGAGCTGAGATCACACCATTGCACTCTAGCCTGGGCAACAAGAGTGAAACTCCGTCTCAAAAAGTAAGAAAAAAAAAGAGAGATGAGGTCTCACTATGTTGCCCAGGTTGGTCTTGAGCTCCTGAGCTCAAGCTATCCTTCTGCCTTGGCCTTTTAGAGTGCTGGGATTATAGGCGTGAGCCACCATGCCTGGCCCAAGACTTTTTGATGTAGGCATTTAGCACTATAAATTTTTCCTCTTAGCACTGCTTTTGCTGTATTCCAGAGGTTTTCATAACTTGCGTCACTATTATTAATTTTGAAGAATTTTAAAATTTCCCATGATTTCATTGTTAAGCCAAAAATCATTTAGAAGCAGATTAATTTCCATCTATTTATATAGCGTTTTGAGGGTTCCTTTTGGAGTTGGTTTCTAGTTTTATTCCCCTGTGGTATGAGAATTTACTTGATATTTCAATTTTTTTAAATTTGAGATTTGTTTTGTGGTCTATCATATGGTCTATCTTGGAGGATATTCCATGCACTGATGAGAAGATTGTATATTCTGCAGTTCTTGAGTAGAATGGCCTATAAATATGTTAGTCAATTTGTTCTGGAGTGTAGTATAGGTCCAGTATTGGTTGACTTTCTGCCTTGATGATTCTTTTAGTGTTGTCAGTGGAGTGTTGAAGTCTTCCACTATTATTGTGTTGTTTTTGTTTCCTAGGTCTGGTAGTAATTTTTTTTTTTTTGAGATGGAGTCTTGCTTTGTCACCCAGTCCGGAGTGCAGTGGCATGATCCATGATCTCAGCTCACTGCAACCTCCGCCTCCTGGGTTCAAGCAGTTCTCCTGCCTCAGCCTCCTGAGTAGCTGGGATTACAGGCATGCGCCACCATGCCCCGCTAATTTTGTATTTTAGTAGAGATGGAGTTTCCCCATGTTGGTCAGGCTGGTCTCGAACTCCCAACCTCAGGTGATCCGCCTGCCCTGGCCTCCCAAAGTGCTGGGATTACAGGCATGAGCCACTGCACCCAGCCAGTAATTCTTCTATGAACCTGGGAGCTCCAGTTTTAGGTGCATATATATTTAGGATTATAGTACCTTCTTGTTAGATTGCTTCTTTAATATAATTGCCTCTTTGTCTCTTTTTTTTTTTTTAGGCCGAATCTCGCTCTGTCCCCCAGGCTAGAGTGCAGTGGCAGGATCTCAGCTCACTGCAACCTCTGCCTCCTGGGTTCAAGTGATTCTCCTGCCTCAGCCTCCCAAGTAGCTATGATTACCAGTGCTTGCCACTGCACCTGGCTAATTTTTTTGTACTTTTAGTAGAGCTGGGGTTTCACCATTTTGGCCAGGCTGGTACTGGGATTACAGGTGTGAGCCACTGTAATCTTTTTTTTCTTTGTCTTTTTTTTTTTTTTACTGTTGTTGCTTTAAATTCTGTTTTATTTAATATAAGAATAGCTACTCCTGCTTGCATTTGGCTTCCATTTGTGTGGAATATCTTTTTCCACCCCTTTACCTTCAGTCTATAAGAAACCTTACATTAAGTGAGTCACTTGAAGTCAGCAGATATTTGATTTGTGATTTTTTTTTTTTTTTTTTGAGATGGAATCTTGCTCTGTTGCTCAGGCTGGAGTGCAGTGGCATGATCTCTGCTTACTGTAACCTCCACCTCCTGGGTTCAAGTGATTCTCCTGCCTCAGCCTCCCAAGTAGCTGGAACTACAGGTGCATACCACCACGCCTGGCTAATTTTTATATTTTTAGTAGAGACGGGGTTTACATTAGCCAAACTGGTCTTGAACTCCTGACCTCAGGTGATCCACCAGCCTTGGCCTCCCAAAGTTCTGGGATTACAGGTGTGAGCCACTGCACCCAGCATGTGATTTTTTTCTTTTTTAAGTGGCACATTTAGACCATTTATATTCGGTGTTAATATTGAGATGTGAGGTACTGTTCCAGTCATCATGTTAATTGTTACCTAGATACTTTTCTTTCTTCATTGTATTATTGTTTTATACGCCCTGTGAGTTTTATGCTTTCAAGAGGTTCTATTCTGGTGCATGTCCACCTTTTGTTTTAAGATTTAGCATTTCTTATAGGTCTGATCTGGTAGTGAGAAATTTCCTCAGCATTTGCATGTCTGAAAAATATTCCTTTTTCATTGATGAAACTTCATTTTGCTCCATATAAAATTCTTGGCTAACATTTATTCTGTTTAAGGAGGCTAACAATAGGACCCCAATCCCTTCTGCGGTTGTAAGGTTTCTGCAGAAAAATTCTTGTGAATAAAACAATCCATCTTTTCTTTGCAGCATCCACCAATACTTTCTTCCAAATATCCTGAAGATGACCCAGACTACTGTGTGTGGGTCCCACCTGAAGGTAAATTGTTTTTACTTTTATTTCCTCTAAGGTTTATTTATTTATACTTTTGAATAGGTAATATACATTTAAGGTTCGAAATAAGAAAGCTACGAGAGTATGTAGTAGTAATTTGTATATCCTTTGTGGATCCTTATTCAAACAAACAACTGTTTAGAAAAATTATTAGATAATTTTGAACACTACGTGGATATTTGATGATACTAAGAAATTACTGATTTTTTAAAAGTATAAATGATATTGAGTTACGTTTTTTGGAAAAAGTCCTTATCTTCTAGGAATATATACAGAAGTGTTCATAGATGTAATGTTATCTGGGCTTTATCAAGTCTAAAGAAAGGAAAACAATTCTGCTGTGCTTCAGTTTTCAGTTGTTTTCCTCACAAGACAACCAATTGTTATTAGTTTCCTTGTATATAAAATGCCAATTATAGAGGTGCACCTGTAGAAAAAAATTCATAAAAGTTAACCTGCTGGAACAAAGGGATAAACATTTTAAAGATATTATAAATTGCATTTTATAGAGATTGTATCAGTTTTTTATGCTCATACACACACCTTTAAGGAAATGTATGAGATACTTCCTCATATGTTCATCACACCTCGAGGTTTCTAATATATTAGTAACTGATAGAATTTAGTTACTAGAGATGTCTGCTTTTTCTTTGCTAACAAATGTTAGGATAGAAGTGAAAAGAGGACTATTTTGAAATTGCATCCAAAGACCAAAATTTCTATCATAGAATAAACCTTTTTGTTTGCTTTACTTTTTGGCCTTCTGATATCTGGATATCTTTTCTCTCCTGACTTTGGAAGAGTAAATAATGTATTTCTTACTTTTTTTATATTCTGCTCTAGGTCAAAGCGGAGATGGCAGAACCCATCTTAATGACAAGTATGGCTATTGATTGCTTCAGAATCCCTTCTAAAGAAGACCCTGGGGACCATGTGACATGGTATATTTGGGATAATACGTCACATTGAATGGCCAGAGAAGTTTAGATGACCATTTGTAAGACCTGCTGACTGGCCTTTCTTTCTGTGTTCTTGGCTTCCTAAATTTATCTGCCCATATGATTCTCATGAATATGATGTTTATGTTTAAAAGTGTTTATATGTGTATGTAAAAAGGGAACTATATATTTTGAGAATTTGTAAAGTGAGAGACATGACCCTATTAAAATAAGAAGGCGTATATGTTCCTAATATTTTATTTTTTATTAATTTTTTTTTTTAAGAGACATGGTCTTACTCTGTCACCTAGGCTGGGGTACAGTTGTACAATCCTGTAGTCTTGAACTCCTGGGCTCGGGCAATCCTCCCACTTTAGCCGCCCAAGTACCTGGAACTATATATGTGTACCACCACCATACCTGGTTAATTATTTTATTTTAATTTTTGGTAGAGATGAAGTCTTGCTATGTTGCCCAGGCTGGTCTTGAACTCCTGGCCTCAAGTGATCCTCCTGCCTCAGCCTCCCAAAGCACTGGGACCTAATTTTTTGTATTTTTTTTTTCTGAGAGACGTTCTTACTCCGTTGCCCTGAGTGAGTGCAGTGGGATGATCTCACAGCTTACTGCAGTCTCAACTTCCTGGCTCAAGTGATTCTCCTGCCTCAGCCTCCTGAGTAGCTGGGACTATAGGTACATGCCACTGTGCCTGGCTAATTTTTGTGTTTTAGAGACAAGGTCTCGCAATGTTGCCCAGGGTGGTCTTGAACTCCTGGGCTTAAGCAATCCCACTCTCCTTGGCCTCCTAAAGTGCTAGGATTACAGGCCACTGCATCCAGGACCTAATGTTTGGGACCTGATGTTGATTAAAGGTAACAGCCTATTTCTTTAAGACTTAAGGACTATGCTTTTCCTGAGCAATAAGGTGCTTCTGGTGGTTGGGTTGCAGAACTCACTGATATTGCCTCCTGAAATAACTGTTGAAATATGAGGTTATGCTATGGGTGTGACTCTGGGTGTCCCTGTCATTCTTGGTACTAAAAGTAGGTTCACAGTGGGGGCTTCCTACAGCCTTCAACTATAATCTTCTTAGCAGGTTTGAGAATAGACCCTGACTTATCAGGACAAAAGTAACTATGGCACCGCCTTGTGCATTCAGGCACTAGTCCTGAAAAAACTCAGCCTGCCGAAGGTCCAGAACTCTGACCAGTCATTCCTCCTCTTGTGGAAGAGTGCAAATAAGGCCATGGAATGAAAAGGTGCATATGTTCTGCCCAGTGTGAGACTTCTTGCCTCTGTGGAGAGGGGAGTAGGAAGAATTTCTCTGGAAACAGGAAGAAATGCAAGATGTCTTATTTTCTCCCCTCGCCCTCCCCATCATTAGTGCTTCACTTCCATAGAAAGGAAAGCCCAAGAGTGAAGCAAAGTGGAGAGCATTTGAGGTAGGCTGAGGCAGACATAAACAGGAGGAGAAATGCTATGGTTGATCTGGAGAGTGGATGAGGCTGATGCTTCCTAAAATGGATTACACAGTATGCACGGAGGTAGGCAGGAAGCAGTAATGAGCAACTTCAGTTATCCTGACAGATGTGGGAAGTCTGCTCTGCTAAAAGTGATAAGTCCTTCATCTCTCAAAAAGGAATGTTGGTATTATGAGAAACTATTATTTTGGACTTCATGTAGACCAACAAGGAAAAATTGGTTGATGATGTAAGAAGTGACAGGAATTGGGTACAGAATGACTATGCCATCTTGGATCAAAACAGTGAACAAAAGTCTGAGCTAGATCAATGATCTTCAGAGGTGAAACTCTATTCAAACAAAATTGTATGTGGGACCCTAATACTTGAACAGGTAAAAATATACCTGCTCTGGTTGAAGTGAAGGCAAAGGGTTTAGAGACACAGACACAGACACACCCGCACCACAGGATTAGAGACAAACACACACACACACACCCGCACCACAGGATTAGAGACACAGACACACACACACCCCACACCACAGGAGACACACACACACACACACCCGCACCACAGGATTAGAGACACAGACACACACACACCCCACACCACGGGAGACACACACACACACACACCCCGCACCACAGGATTAGAGACACACACACACACACACCCGCTCGACGCACACCACTCCTCCCTCTACCCTCCAGTGACCCTGAGGAATCCTAGGCACGTGTCTTAAATTCTTCAAGTCTCAATTCTGTCATCTGTGAAGCAGCGACAGTAATGCTTCCTGCTTTTGGAACCTCAGATTGTTCTAAGGATCAAATGAGATAATGTAGGTGAATATAATTTACAGGGCTTTATAGATGTTAATAGTTGTTTTTACAAAAGGGGGATAGATCCTAACATCTGGGCCTGACTTTTCTCATTTGTGAAAGAGGAAATAGGATTAGATCAGTGATTCTCAACTGTGGCTACATTTTAGAATCACCTGGAGAAACGTAAAATTTTTTAATTGCAAGACTTGGATCCCACCTCAAACAGATTTAATCAGAATCTCAGGTGATTTTTTTTTTCTTGAGGCCATCTCACTCTGTCACTTGGGCTGGAATACAGTGGTGTTATCATGGCTTGCTGCAGCCTCTGCTTCCTGTCCTCAAGCAATCCTTCCACCTTAGCCTCTCAAGTAGCTGGGACTGCAGGCACACACCACCATGCCCAGCTAATTTTTATATTTTTTTATAGAGATGAGGTTTCACTATGTTGCCCAGGTGGTCTCAAACTCCTGGTCTCAAGCAATCTGCCCACCTCAACTTCCCAAAGTGCTGGGATGACAGCTGTGAGCCACTGTGTCCGGTGAGGTGATCCTTTTTACGAGCACTCCAGGTGACTCTAATGTGGAGCCCATGGTGGGAAACCTCTAGAGTACTTTTTTGTATAACAACCTTTATCTGTTTAGGGTCAGATATTTTAGGCTTTGCAAGCCATTTAGTCTGTTGTAAACACTCAACTCTACTGCTTTGTGCAGACAGCATTGGCAGTACACGAATGAGTGTGACTGTGTTCCAATAAGTGTTTGTTTATCAAAACAAATGGCAGGCTGGATTTGGGCTACAGGCTGTAGTTGGCCAACTGCTGCCCTATACTAATTCATCATCTTTAAGTCTTACCTGGCTAAAAATTTTCTTTATGATGTCTTTAAAAAATGTATATTTCAGCTGGGCGTGGTGGCTCACACCTGTAATCCCAGCACTTTGAGAGGCCAAGGCAGGCAGATCACCAGGTCAGGAGTTCAAAACCGGTCTGAACAACATGGTTGATGTTACCTGTCTCTACTAAGAATGCAAAAATTAGCTGGGTATGTTGGCACACGCTTGTAATCCCAGCTACTCAGGAGACTGAGGCAGGACAGTCACTTGAACCTGGGAGGTGGAGGTCACAGTGAGCTGAATCATGCCATTGCACTCCAGCCTGAGCAATGAAGGGAGACTCTGTCTCAAAAAAAAAAAAAAAAAAAAAAAGTGTATCAGTTCATGGATATTTGAAAGTTTCTATTCAGAAGGCTAACTATCCCTGAAATATATGGGTTGCAGTTTTATGGGTATCAAATCAAAGTAATCCTGTCTCCTTTTCTCAGAAACAAAAGTAAGGTTATTAGTCATGAAATAAAATATTCTGCTACAGCAGGAACTGTAAGCAAGCTGTACCTGGTCTGCTGTCCTGGCCTTCCCAGAAGTTCTGTATTATATCTGCCTTTATATTTAAAGAGCAATGGGAAGCCACTGGGTTGTTGGTGATGGTGAAATGAATGGGTTTGGATTTTTAAAAGAAGACTCAAACTACAGTGAGGAAGAATGATGGGAAAAGGCAGGAAGGTGCAGGAAAAACCAGTCAGAAGTCTGCAGCAGACATGCAGGCGAGAGATAATGGTGGCCTAAATTAAGTGGAGACTGAGATGGAAAGAGGTAAATGGGGCCCAACAATATTTTAAAAGGTAGAATGGCTAAAACTGGGTGATGGGATTGTCTGTGGGTAAAAGGGAAGGAATTGAGCATGTTTCGAGATTGCTGGCTTGTACATCTGAATGGGTGATAGGTCATTCATTGAGGTAAGGCAAACAAGTTGAGTTTGATGTCCCTTTGAGACACCCAAGTAAAGGTGTCAAGAAAGCAGTTGGTTGGATACATACGTTTTGATCTCGGAAGAGAGGGCTGAAGAACAGTTATGGGCAAGTGGGGGTTGGGTGGCAGGTACTAGTAGGTGAGGTTAAAGACTAGGAGACAGGAGTTTTGAAAGTGGACTTCAGTCTTGGACAGCTGGATCTCCCTATCTTTGGTACAAGGAACAAAATTTTTCCTGGTTATGGGTTCTCATTTATTGAGGGAAAAATGTGAAACATGTATATCAGGGTGAGCAGTATTTTGGAGAGAAAAAGTCAGGCATATGTATTTAACATTAAAACAAGTCTCTGTCCACTTTAAGAATTTTCTTTTTCTTTTTTCTTTTTTTTTTTTTGAGACAGAGTCTCGCTCTGTTGCCCAGTGCATGGTATGATCTCGGCTCACTTCAACCTCTGCCTCCCGGGATCAAGCGATTCTCCTGCCTCAGCCTCCTGAGTAGCTGGGATTATAGGTGCATACTACCACACCCAACTAATTTTTTATATTTTTGATAGAGATGGGGTTTAACCATGTTGGCTAGGCTAATCTCAAACTCCTGATCTCAAGTGATCCACCTGCCTTGGCCTCCCAAAGTGCTAGGATTACAGACATGAGCCACTGTGCCCAACGACGTTAAGATTCAAGGGACCTAAAAACGTGCCTAGAAAGCCAAAACTTTCTTATTTTGTATTAAAAATTTCCAATTAAAAAAAATTCCAATAATAATAATAATAGCTAAAGCTGGATGTGGTGGCTCATGCCTGTAATCTCAGCACTTTGGGAGGCTGAAGTGGGAGGACTGCTTGAGCCAGAAGTTTGAGACCAGCCTGGACAATACAGTGGGACCCCATCTCTACTAAGAAAAAGAAAAAATAGGCCAGGTGTGGTGGCTCACACCTGTAATCCTAGCCCTTTGGCAGGCCAAGGGAGGCAGATCACCTGAGGTCAGGAGTTCGAGACCAGCCTGGCCAACATGGTGAAACTCTGTCTCTACTAAAAATACAAAAATTAGTTGGGATGGTGGCATGCACCTGTAGTCCCAGCTACTCGGGAGGCTGAGGCAGGAGAATCACTTGAACCTGGGAGGCAGAAGTTGCAGTGAGCTGAGATTGCACCACAGCACTCCAGCCTGGGCAAGAGAGCGAGACTCCATCTGAAAAATAAAAATAAAAAAAGAAGAAAAATAATAGTAGCTAAGATTTATTTAGTGCCCTCAGTGTGCCAGGCACTATGCTAACTGCTTGGTATGGATTCTCATTTAATCTTTAAAATAGTTCAGTGAGGGGCCGGGCGTGGTAGCTCATGCCAGTAATCCAAGCACTTTGGAAGCCAAGGTGGGCGGATCACCTGAGGTCGGGAGTTCAAGACCAGCCTGACCAACATGGTGAAACCCGTCTTAAAAAATAAATAAATAAATAAAAGAAAAAGAAATAAAATAAAATAAAATAAAATAGTTCAGTGAGGTAGTGAGGTAGGTACTATTCCTTCCTTCCGTTATACAGCTGAAGAAACTGAAGACTTAAAAGTTAAAACCCTGGTTTAAGGCTGCTTAGAGCTTAGACAATGAATTAGACTGGAGCATAAGCAATCTAATTTCTAAGTCTAACTCTTAACCCCCAGTATATTGCTTTAATTTTTAAAAACAGAATTTTTAAGGGCAGTTTTAGATTCACAGCAAAATTGAACAAAAAGTATAATACAAAGAATTCCCATTTACCCCTACCTCCTACCCCCGACACACACACAATGTCTTATACTAGCAAAGTCCTGTAACAGAGTGGTACATTTTTTTTACAATTAAACCTGCATTGACACGTTATCAACCAAACTCTACAGTTTACATTAGGATTTACTCTTGGTATATTCTGTGGGGTTTGACAAATGGATAATGAAATTACATGTATTCACGATTATAGTATCATACAGAGTAGTTTCACTGCCCTAAAAGTCATGTGTGCTCCTGCCTATTCATCCTTCCCTCCCCTCTCAGCCCTGGGAGCCACTGATCTCTTTACTGTCTCCATAGTTTTATATTTTCCAGAATGTCATATGGTTGGATATTGGCCTTTTTTTTTTTTTTTTTTTTTTTTTTCATTGAGACAAAGTCTTGCTCTGTTGCCCAGGCTGGAGTATAGTGGCACCATCATAGCTCACTGCAGCCTCGAATTCATGGGCTCAAGGGATTCTCCCACCTCAGGTTCCCAGGTAGCTGGAACTACAGAGGTGTATCACCACAACCTGCTGAGTTTTAAATTTTTTGTAGACATGGGGGTCTAACTATGTTGGCCAGGGTCTTGAACTGGCCTCAGGGATCCTCCCCTGCCTTGGCCTCCAAAAGTGCTAGGATTATAGGCATGAGCCACCTCACCTAGCCTAAACTTTTATTACTAAAACTCTTTTATTTCTAAAATTAATAATTTGAAAAGAGGAAAATATTTAACAGTATAGTAATTTTAAAGATATTTAGAGTAAAGGGAAGAAATGAAGCATGGGTAAAAAAATTAAATGCTGGCTGGGTGTGGTGGCTCATGCCTATAATCCTAGCACTTTGGGAGGCAGAGGCAGCATGATTGCTTGAGGCCAGGAGTTCAAGACCAGCCTGGGCAACATAGTGAGACCCCATCTCTACAAAAAATAAAAAAATTAACTGGGTGTAGTGGTGGCGCCTGTAGTCTCAGCTACTTGGGAGGCTGAGGTGGGAGGATCACTTGAGCCTGGGAGGTTGGGGCTGCAGTAAGCCACGATCTTGGCACTCCAGCCTGGAAAACAAGCCCCTGTCTCAGAAAAAAATAAAAATA
This sequence comes from Sapajus apella, assembly GCF_009761245.1. NCBI lineage: Eukaryota > Metazoa > Chordata > Mammalia > Primates > Cebidae > Sapajus > Sapajus apella. The sequence continues at coordinate 1,382,643 of NW_022436984.1, forward strand.
TGGCCAGGTATGGTGGCTTACGCCTATAATCCCAGCACTTTGGGAGGCCAAGATGGGCAGATCAAGAGGTCAGGAGTTCTAGACCAGCCTGGCCAACATGGTGAAACTCTGTCTCTACTAAAAATACAAAAATTAGTTGGGTGTGGTGGCACACACCTGTAATCCCAGCTACTCAAGAGCTGAGGCAGGAGAATTGCTTGAACTGAGGAAGCAGGGGTTGCAGTGAGTTAAGACTGCACCACTGCACTCCAGTCTGAGTGACAGAGTGAGACTCTGTCTCAAAAGTAAATAAATAAATAAATAAATAAATGTAGAGGCTGGGTGTGGTGGCTCATGCCTATAATCCCAGCACTTTGGAAGGCTGAGGCAGGTGGATCATGAGGTCAGGAGTTCAAGACCAGCCTGACCAATATGGTGAAGCCCCACCTCCACTACAAGTACAAAAATTAGCTGGGCATGGTGGTGTGTGTCTGTAGTCCCAGCTACTCAGGAAGCTGAGGCAGGAGAATCACTTGAACCCAAGAGGCAGCAGTTGCAATGAACTGAGATTGCACCATTGCATTCCAGCCTGCTGGGTGACAGAGTGAGACTCTGTCTCAAAAAAAATAATAAATTTTAAATAAATGAAAGTAAATGCCTAAGCATCTCAGTATCACCATAACATGACCACCGTTAAGATTCTGTTTATTGGCCGAGTGTGGTGGCTTATGTCTGTAATCCCAGCAGTTTGGGAGCCCATGGCGGGTGGATTATGAGGTCAGGAGTTCAAGACCAGGCTGGCCAGCATGGTGAAACCCTGTCTTTACTAAAACTACAAAAATTAGCTGGGCATGGTGGTGTGTGCCTGTAATCCCAGCTACTCAGGAGGCTAGGGCAGGAGAATTGCTTAAACCAAGGAGGTGGAGGTTGTAATGAGCCAAGATCACACCATTGCACTCTAGCCTGGGTGACAGGCCAAGACTCCATCTCAAAAAAAAAAAAAAAAAAAAAAAAAAAAATTCTGTTTATTTTAGCTGGGCATTGAGATTTCATTGTATTATAAAGGAAAGAACACTATTCCACTGGGACTGGATGGAATTAGCCCTTTTGGGAAATATGACACAATTCCCAACAAACATTGAAGCCGTTAGCCACAGCCTTAGGATCTGTTGCTTTACCACTGAAATGCTGCCACCTTCCAGATAGGGTGTGACAAGTGGCCAGCAGCTGTGGATGGCTTCCTGAGAGAGTGGGAGCCAGAGGGAAGCCTGCCAGCCCTGTGGCAATCAAAAGCCAGAATCAAAGCCTCTGGAAGGGAGGGGGAGCCAAGTTCCCATACAGGTTTTGGTCCAACCAGATTCTTGACTGCTGGGAAATGGCAAAACTCCTTGACCTGTGAAGAGTGGGTCCAGCATGAAAGTGGTATAGTCTTCTTGTGATAGGCCACTCTTTGTTCCTGAGATTCCTCACTTGATGTGGCCATTTAACAATTTTCAGGATTTCACCTCTGGTCTCTGAGAAGACTGTCCTGCTTTGGTTTTAGAGGTTTAGCACATCATAGTCGAGGCTGGAACCAAGACTTCTATTCAGTAGGATTCTGGAAATCTGCCCCCACCCCCACCATAGGACCTGGCATTGATGAGGCAGGTTGGAGGGCTCAGCATGTATGCAGTGTTTCCCATCAAGGGTACCTCCGCCTTCTTCATTCCCCTAGCCCATTTTAATTTCTCCATGTGGAGGTTTTAGGATCTATGCCTCTGCATTGCCCACTGCCCTAATCTAAGCTCCCTTCACATCATGACTCCCTTTCATCTCTGCCTTATCAACTCTCCTCCACATATGTCAAACACATCCCTGAACAGAGTCCTTGCTCTGAAATCTCAAAAGGTTTTCCAAAGCCCAAAGGGTGAGGATCCAAATTCCTTTGAGGCTTTGAAAGCCTTATCATAGGGTTCCTTATCATAAGGTTGCTTTCGAAAGCCTTATCATAGGGTTGATCATCATGACCACACACCTGCCCTTGTCCCTCCCTTTGTGCTACCCAATGAGGCACATCTGCTACTCTAGGAATAACAGGTTATTTGTCCCAAACACACCTTTGCTTTTTCTTCTCTCTACATTTTCTATCAATCCTTGCTGCATAGGCCTCAGTTTCCTTGTCTATTACATAAAGATAATAATACCTATCCAACAGTACTGTGGAGATTAAGTAACAAATATAAACCTTTATCCATGTCTAACACATAATCACCTCCTCTCACCCCATGTAGTTATTGTATCATTATGGTCTTCCTTGCTCATGTTTGGTAAGTACTACTTTTAAAAAAAAAAAAAAAAAAAAAAAAACTTTATTTTTAAGGGCAGTTTTAGGTTCACAGCAAAATTGAGCAGAAGGTACAGAGATTTTCCATTGTCCACACTCCTCTTATACATAGCCTTCCCCACTATCAGCATTCCCACCAGAGTGGTAAATTTGTTATAACTGATGAACTTACATTGATACCTCACTATCGCCCAAAGTCCACAGTCTACATTAGGGCTCATTCTTGGTATTGCACATTCTCTGGGTTTGAAGAAATGTATAATGTCATGTATCCAATATTATAGTGTACTAATAAAGATGGTTTCATTGCCCTGAAAATCCTCTGTGCTCCACCGGTTCCTCTCTCCCTCCCTCCTCCAGGCCTGATTCATTTTTGACATAATTGGCTTGCCTTGCACTACCTTCAGGAGGCCTCCCTGATCACCATGATGGTCACTAATCCTTCCTTCCCCACTGGTGCAGTAGCACTTTATTTCACTTCTATTATAGCCCTTACTCCAACGGCTTGATGTTCATTTTTGATCTGTGTGCTTGGGTTACTTACATTTGTAACTTGAGTTCCTGAGGACAGGAACTACGTATCTTGTACCCCATCCATGGCACCTAGCAGTTCACAAATTGGTGGTCAGTTAACTGTTGGTTTCAACAGGTGGAGGGCTGAAGGGCAGGTCCTAGTCCCAGCCCTTCCTATCTTGGGTTTTTCTGTTAGAGAAGGGATACCTTCTGGCCACCTTCAGTTCCAGGACCTTGCTCCAGACAAGCTGGATCATCTAGGAACTGACCATTTTAGCAAGATTAGTCCATACAGAGGGCTGGATTTATGTCCTACTTGGGGCAAAACCAGGCAGGAACTACTCCTTCCCATCATGGAGCTCTGCACTCCAGCAGCTGGCTTGAATTTGGATTTTCCAGGGCTAAATAGTTAAATAGTCTTGGAAAATCCTGATCCCGAGGGTTGGTTGGGTTTCCTTAGGTCTGCCTTTGTCTCTGAGCACACCCCGTCAGAAGTTAATGCAACCACGGCAGGGAGTGACCACTAGGGGGCAGTAGAGGCCCATTACAGTGCAGTCAGTTTGCACATGGGGGTCAAAGAAGATAAAGGTTTCAAAGCAGAGGAAAGATTAAGAATCAGAAAAAAAAAAAAAAAAAAAGGGAGGATTGTGTAACAGTTAGGAGCAGCAAGCTGGTTTCGCTCACCGACATTCCTGGGCCCAAGACCTGGCAGCAGCAAGTTAGCCAGGGACACTGGTCAGGCCCAGATGGTGCTCCCAACTCTCTTCCCAAATTGTCTTTTCCAGTGCTTAGTTTCGCCTAGAGAAAGTCGCTCTCCATTTATAATGCCGATATTCTATGGAGGACTCTGGCCATTGCCTATTTATTTTTTATACACTACATTGCAGCTTTACAGTTTATAGAGGATTTTTTTCACACATGTTAAAAAAATCCGAATCCCCTATTAGACTTAAAAGGTAAAAATAAATGTTATTATCTCTGTTTAAAGAAACAGAGGGGCTGGGCATGGTGGCCTGTAATCCCAGCACTTTGGGGGGTTGAGGCGGGAGGATCACTTGAGGTCAGGAGTTCGAGACCAGTCTGGCCAATATGGTGAAACCCCATCCCTACTAAAAATACAAAAGTTAGCTAGGCATGGTGGCACCCACCTGTAGTCCCAGCTACTCAGGAGGCGAAGGAAGGAGAATCGCTTGAACCTGGGAAGTGGAGGTTGCGGTGAGCCCAGATCTCAGCATTGCACTCCAACCTGGGCGTTGCATTGAGACTCCATCTCAAAAAAAAAAAAAGAAACTGAGGTTAGACACATGAAGTGACTTACTCAAAGGCACACTGAGTTTGTGGTGCAACCAAATCTAGATGTGAGTTTCCTTCATTTCTGTTCCTTTGCTTATTCCTTCTAGTTTTTAATTGCTTATGTTTGTAAGCTTGGTGAGTTTTTAAGAGCAAAGACTGCATCTAATTCATCTTTATATCCCTGAATGGTGCCCCTTAATGTTTAGGGCTATGGCTGGGTGTGTTGTATATTATCCGCTTCAGAGTTAGAGTCCATGATCTATCTCTTATCTTCCATGATTCGATAATTCTGTGATTTTGAGGTACGGCCCTAACAAAGACAGTGGTGGCTATGAGTGATCCTACTGGCTGAGCATTTCAACAAGGGCAGCCACATGGCTGCATCCTTAGTAAGGCACAGAGGGCGTACGACAGTTTTCCAAAGTGTGCACGAGTGCCCCTGGTGTCATGAGAGTTGACTTTAAGACATGAGGATGAAAATGTTTGATTTTAGTAGCTACACATATAAATACAGATAAACAGTATAAATGTGTCACATTACATATATATTAAAATATGTATGTACACATATATACACACAGATGTAGCTTAGAATAAAGTTAACTTTTTTATTTCAACAGATTTTACGATACGTGGGTAAGTTCTTTTTTATTTTTTAAATAGTGATGGGGTCTTGATATGTTGCCCAGGCTGGCCTCGAACTCCTAGGCTCAAGAGAGTATGTAAGCCACCACACCGGCCCATGAATAAGTTCTTTACTGGTGATTTCTTTCTTTTGAGATGGAGTTTTTTTTCCGTTGCCCAGGCTGGAGTGCAGTGGCGTGATCTTGGCTCACTGCAACCACCACCTCCTGAGTTAAAGTGATTCTCCTGCCTCAGCCTCCCGAGTAGCTGGGATTACAGGTGCCTGCCACCACACCCAGCTAATTTTTTTGCATTTTTAGTAGAGACAGGGTTTCACCATGTTGGCCACTATGGTCTCCATCTCTTGACCTTGTGATCTGCCCGTCTCGGCCTCCCAAAGTGCTGGGATTACAGGCGTGAGCCACTGCTCCCAGCCCTTTAGTAGCAATTTCTAAAGAGATTTTAGTGTACCCATCTCCCAAACAGTGTACACTGTACCCAATACGTAGTCGTTTATCCTTCACCCTCCTCTCAACCTTCCCCAGCTGAGTCCCCAAAGTCCATTATATAACTCTTAAGCCTTTGCATCCTCCAGGCTTAGCTCCTACTTATAAGTGAGAACATACAATGTTTGGTTTTCCATTCCTGAGTTACTTAACTTAGAATAAGGGCCAGAATGAGGTTAACTTTTAAATTGTTTGTTTAAGAAAAACATTACGTAAATAATAGTATGGTGGTATGCAACAAGGCAGAAAGCCTGGAGCAGGTATACCAATGACAAATTCAAGGAACTGTGGTGAGCTGGGAAAGTATAACATTCATTAGTCACAAAACTCACTTCACGCCTGGCTCTGTCACACTTAAGCCATACAACCCTGATAAAACTGCTGACCTTAAATGAGCCTGTGTCCTCATCTGTGAAATCAGTTAAAGAACTCCTACCCTCCTTAACGTACATTAAAATATGCAGAAGTGTGCTGAGGCTCAGAGGACACCGTGCAAATAGGCTGTGGGGCTGATATCCCAGTTTCCTCTCCTACCAAAGTCTACCCAGGACTTCCTCTTCACCACCCCAGAAAGTGCCTCCCAGCTAGCCCCTATTTTCCAGGATCCCAAGAACTGAGTCCCGTTCAGTTTGTTGTCCACACCTGGGACTGCCATTCTGAGGGTGAGGAGGTGGGAGGGGCTGGAGAAACCCTGGAATCAGTCTGGGAACAAGTCCTAACACATGTCACTGTTTGCTTTGTCATCCTGATTCAGTGACCTCATACAAGGAAGGGAGGGAGCAGAAGGCGCTGTTCCCTTCCAGATACCTAAGGAGGCTTCTGACATCTACTGTTTTCCTTGGCATGAGAAGAGCAGGAGCTGGGCTGTGATTTTTAAGGTCTGAGCTAATCTTGGAAGTGGTGAACAGCACCTCCCACAGCTGGCCAGACTGCTGCTTGGGGAACTGCCTTGAGCAAAGGGGTACAGAGAGCTGGAATGGGCATCAGAACCTAGGCTGCTGTCCCTGCTCCTCGAAGGGGCTTCAGAACACACTGCCCTATCCATCCCCAGGATCTCACCAATCTTAGTACTAAGAATGCTAAGAATGGGCATGTCACCCAATTAGGGAGAAAAGCCTGAGGCTAGGACAGCTATTTTTTTTTTTTTTTTTTTTTTTTTTTTGAGAAAGAGCCTCGCTCTGTCGCCTAGGCTTGAGTACAGTGGAGTAATTTTGGCTCACTTCCTGGTTCAAGTGATTCTCATGCCTCAGCCTCCCAAGTAGCTGGGATTACAGGCAGGCGCCACCACGCCCGGATAATTTTTGTATTTTTAGTAGAGACAGACTTTCACCATGTTGGCTAGGCTGGTCTCGAACTCCTGACCCCAGGTGACCCGCCCGCCTCGACCTCCCAAAGTGCTAGGATTACAGGTGTGAGCCACTGAGCCCGGCCTAGGACAGCTCTTGAACTGATTCTTAGCCTGGCTCCTCATGGGACATTCAGCTGGAGTTAACAGAGGCTTCAGTGAACACAGGGCCAGAGGGTGTAATCGTCCTTACACACTTATACATTTAATGCATACTTTTTGAGCACCTATTATGTACCAGGCCTTTTGAGGTAATGAGGCAGGCATGTTGTATCAAAAGGCTAGACAGGACCTTCGAGTCACCTTTTTACCACCAGGAGTCCTTCTGTCATCCTTATCCCATTCCCTCTACCATCCTGAAATTAAGGTTTAAATAAATTATTTTGTTGGCCAAAAAATTTGAATTTAGTAATTATTCATTTCCAAGTTTTTGGTAATAACATATTTTCATATCTGCAAATAACTTCTGACCAAATAACACAAGATAAGAGCTAACATTACTACACTGAGTTAATATCCAGTCAGAGAAAAGTAAAGAAATTCAGCATTTCAGCTATCCTGTTTATTCTGGTTGGGCTTTTTTAAATTTAAAAAGTAGCTGGCTGGCTACCTGGGGAATCGGTTTAAGGCTTTAGAAGTGGTGACATACCAGCTTGGTTTTGAAGGAGAAGTAAGAGTTCATAAGCAGAGAGACAGGATGTTGCAGGCAGAGGAGGCAGAACGGTCCAGGTGCTAGTCCTGACACCTCCATCCCCAGGCTGATTGATTCAATCAAGCTGTGGCTTCAATGGATAGGAGCCAGAGTTTGGAATGGAACTAATGATAGTGGAGGTGAGAACCAGAAAGTGTATGGTTGAATGTTCTAGTCTTTTCATATCATAGTCCTGGAGAAATCGAGGCAGGAAATCCCACTGAAGTCCTTTTGGTTCCCAAGGCAGGAGGAGAAAAGAACACAGCGAAGGATAAGCCAAAGTCCTGCCCCAGAACTGGCCTGGAACCTGTCTCCCACCCCGGCTGCCCCACCCTTCAGCTCCAAGAGCACACCATTTATTTTCTATGATTTAAAAAAATTGGCTCATCTCATAAATGTTCCAGAGTCGGAACAAGCTGTGCCACGGAGAAACAAAACTGCTGAGCAAATAAACAAGGCAGGCTGCGAGGCCGGGCAAGGCGCTAGACTTGGGCCCCCAACCAGGTCCATGGGCTTTAGCAAGTCTGTTCTGAGTCTGGGCCTCTGCGTCTTCCTCTCAAATCGGAGGGGTGGGAGCTTGGGAATTTTGGGGCTCTTCCAGTTCTGTGATCTAAACAAGTTGCACGGAGAGGGGAAGAATGCAGAGCTGCCAGTTCAGAAGCCTCTTTACCTTTCACTGCATGGTGAGGCTAAGAGCTGGGAGCGGGGGACATCTTCTTGTAGGCAAACATTGATACCAGAGGTTAGCCATTAGCTTGTTCACCCATCCGACATGGAGTGCTGGGTGCTCTGCTGCCCCTTCCCTCAAGGAGCACACAGGGAGTTATGAGGTGGTCTAGCAGAGGAGAGCAGGGACAGGACAGTTCCTTGGATACACAGAGCCCTTGCCCACCCTGGGGCTTTTGTTCCTGCTATTCCGCCACCTAGATTGTCAACCTCTCCCTCCTTCTTGTTCTTTAGGCTCAGCTTAAATGTTATTTCCTTGGAAGCCTTTCCCTGAGCACCCCGTATATGGCAGGGCCCCCCATCTCTCCCCAACTCTACCGCCACACTCCATTACCCTCATAGAATGCAAACTGTCATGATGCCTGCTTACTTAGTCATTTATTTTCCATCTTTCTGACTAGAAGATAAGCCATGTGAGAGTAAGAATTCTGTTTGTATTTACCACTTCTGGGCAATTAGCAGCACATACTTGTAGAATATGTGAATAATTTTTTGGCAGGTGCCAGGTTTTTTACATAGACTAGCTCATTTAAGTCCTTTTAACCCTAAAAGAGAGACATTGTGTTATTATCTACCTTTTAGGGTAAGGAAACAGAAGCCAAGGGATGAAATATCTTGCAGTTGGAAGCTTGGATTTGAACCTGTCTCTCAGTCAGTGCTGTTTCTCCTTCATCATGGTGTGGGGCACATGATGCTAGGCTCTGTGCATGGCATTTTGGCTCTTTTTTTTTTCTTTTTTACTTTTTGCTTTGAAATAATTTTAATTTACTGAAAAGCTGCAAGACTGGCACATAGAACTCCTTCACGCGGGTTCACCAAATGTTAACACTTTGCTACATTTTAATATTCTGAGTGTGTACATACCTGTTTATACTTTTCTTTTTTTGAACCATTTGAGAGTAAGTTGCAGACATTATGTCTTTTACTCTTAAATACTTTCTCAAGAACACAGACATTCTTTTACATAATCAGGGAATTTAACATTGATATAACACTATATTTTATTTTATTGTTAGAGACAGGGTCTTGCTCTGTTGTCCAGGCAGGAGTGCAGTGGTATGATCATAGCTCACTGTGGCCTCAAACTCCTCCTGGGCAATCGAGCAGTTCTGCCTCAGCCTCCTGAGTAGCTGGTACTATAGGTGCACACCACCATGCCTGGCTAATTTTTAAATTTTTTTTGTAGAGACAGGATCATGCTTTGTTGCCCAGGCTGGTCTCAAACTCCTGGCTTCAAGCAATCCACCCACCTCAACCTCCCAAAGTGCTGGGATTATAGGCACGAGCCCCATTTGAAACTATTATTTAATATATACCCAATATTAAAATTTATCCAATTCTCTGAATAGTGTCCTTAATAAGAGATTTTTTTCTCGTCCAGAATCTAATCCAGATCATACCCTTCCATGTAGTCATTGTATCTCTTTAATTTTCAATTTAGAAGAGTTCCTCAGCCTTTGTCTTTCATGACATTGATATTTTTCAAGAGTATAGGCCAGTTGTTTTATAGAATGCCCCTCAATTTGGGTTAGTCTGATGTGTGCTCATAATTAAACCCAGGTTAGGCATTTGCTGGCGGGACTCTCACAGAAGTGATGCTGTGTCCTCAGCATCACTCCTGTGTCAGGAGCCATGTGATGTCTGTTTGTCCCAGGACTGGTGATGTTAACTTTGATTTCATGGTTAAGGAGATATCTGTCCAGTTTCTCCACTGAAAAGTTATTATTTTTCCTTTTGTAATTAATAAGTAATGGGGAATATTTAAGCCTGTGACTATCTTGTCCTTATCAAACTTGCATCCTTTGATGATTCTTGACTGAATCAATTGTTACTATGACAGCTGCAAAATAGAGTTTTTGTTTTGTTTTGTTTTTATATAGAGCCAGGACCTCACTCTGTTGCTCAGGCTGGAGCGGCAGGATCATAGCTCACCGTAACCTCAGAACTCCTGGGCCCAAGTGATCCTCCTGCCTCATCCTCCCAAAGTGCTGGGATTATAGGTGTAAGCCACCACATCTGGCCCTAAATCAAAATCTCGGTTTCTGATTTTCAGGCTCATGTCTCTATTCCAAGATGATAGGGTGGAATGGAAGGGCAAATGGAGCAGATCTAATTAGACACACAGTTGGTTTCTCAAATGGCTATTGAGGTGGAAGGTGACTGCTATTGACTTTCTGACCTTACTTACTAAGTAAAAAGCCGGATAATCAGATGGGATTTTACATGATAAAAGGTATTAATTCTTAATGGAATGACTTCATTTACCTACCCAGCACTTTCTAAATCTCAAACATGACACCAGCCATTTAGCGTACATGATTTACTTAGTCCTCATGGCAACTCTATGAGAGTGTACTGTCTCCATTTTACAGATGAGGAAACTAAGACTCAGAAAGGTTAAGGCACATGCCTAAAGTCGTACAGCTGGGAAGTGTAAGACTCTGGATTCAAATCATGATCTGCTGGGCTCCAAAGCGCTTGCGTTTTTCAGTGGGAAGGAGCTCTGGGTGACAGCCTTGATACACATTCCAGGCAATGCCAGTTTTCAACTATTCATCAGCTTAGAAGTGAGGTATGCTCCAAAAGTGGATGTTAAACCTGGGTGTCCGAGTCTTGCAAAAAGGCTGGTGAAGTCCTCGGCATAGTTATCTATGTCACCAGCCAGGCGGTCGCTAACTTTTAGATAACTCTGCTCTGTGAGCAGCGCCCTGGCTGGGAGATCCTCTTGGGTCACTCTGCTATTGACTCCTTCAGCCCAGGTGGCAGAGCCATCCCCAGACATTGACTCATCAGTTCCCCTTGACCAGTATTGCTACATCTCCTGTGCTTAGAAAGGCAGGAAACAGAGCTCTGGTATTTTAGAAAGTCTCTCAACAATAACCTTAATTAAAAGGGGATTTTCCAGTTAACCCTGGAGAATTTCAGTTAACCAAAGACTTATTGTATTCTTGTTCTCTGAAATGTAGTAATCCACATACAGTATGTATTTATGGTAATTCTCATTCACAAGACAATTCAATTAAAGAGGATTTCCCCACTATGTAGAATAAGCCACAGAACCACAGAATTACCAAGTTAAAAAAGAAAAAAAAAGGGACTTGGGGATCATTTAGTGGGATCCTTAATTGTGCAGATGAGGAAACTGAGGCCCCAGAGAAGGGATATAACTTATTGAAGATTATTTAGTTCACTAGTGGCATAACCATAACTAGAAACTCCCAATTCAAAGTGCTTTCTGCCACCTAAGAATTATTACAAAGCAGGGAATCTTTATGTCCAGGGTTACCTGCAGGCTGAACTTAGCCTGCAGCAATATTTTGTTTGGTTTGCACAGTATTTTAAAAGTAGAGAAATTTAAAATCCAAATTTGGTATTTCTTTGAAAAAAAATGGGACACTCTGGACACACTGGGCCTGATATCTATAAAGGGTGCCTAAGTAGTAACAACTCCTATAGGCTGGGGACTGGGATCTAGACGCCACGTCTGGCCACTCCCTATCACTGCGAACCTGCTCTGCCTCACTCATTTTATGACCTACCTGGCCCCTGCAGGCATTGGAATTTGGCTCTCTGCTTCCAGGTGAAGGGCGCTCCTTGGTTAATTTTAAAAAGAGCGCTAAAGTAGCCAGATTGAAAAATAGTGGCAACCATGAGGAATCAGAAGCACTTGTGTTAAGTGCCAGGTTGTAGCACCAGGGGTCCTAGCTGGCCCTGAGCAAGCTCAGATTAGGGGCTGGGAAAGACCTCTAGGAGCTTCTCATTTGGGTAAAAAATGTGAAAAGCTGGCCAGGCAAGGTAGCTCACGCCTGTTATCTCAGCACTTTGGGAGGATGAAGCGGGTGGATCACCAAGTCAGGAGTTCGAGACCAGCCTGACCAACATGGTGAAACCCGTCTCTACTAAAAATACAAAAATTAGCTGGGCATGGTGGCACGTGCCTGTAATCCCAGCTACTCAGGAAGCTGAGGCAGGAGAATTGCTTGAACCCAGGAAGCCGAAGCTGCAGTGAGCTGAGGCCACTGCACTTCAGCCTGGAGGACAGAGCAAGACTCCATCTTAAAAAAAAAAAAAAAAAAAAAAAAAAAAAAACCATGTGAAAAGCTAAATAACAACAGGAGGGATGTCTCTTGGCAAGATTGGAGGAACCAGCAGAGTGAATGGAACGGGCAAGATGTGCTAACGCTGCTCAAAAGGTCTATGTTCAAAGGAGGTCTCTGATGGACGTGGGTCTTGGTTCAGATGTCAACTCATTTTAGAGGATGGAGAGACTATGGGCAGAGAAAACAGCCATGGAGCTACTGCGACCGTCAGAGCTGAGGGCTAGGAATAGGTGGATAGAGACAGGAAAAGGAAGGAGGAGTTGGATACCAGAACAAGTTCCCAAGAGAGGCATGGACAGGGTTTGGTGCCTACATGGAGGTGGGAGAAGAGGAGAGGAGAGAGTTAAAGTTGATTGAAGCTTTGTGCCTGGGTGAGAATGGTCATGTACCAAACAGAAAAGGGAAACCAGCTGGGACAGCTGCTTTGGGGGAAGATGAGGAACTCATTTTTGGATATGTTGAGTTTGAGATAACAACAGGGCTTATGTGAAGAGTTGTCCAATGGGCAGCTGAAATTGGGACTGGGAGTCAAGAGGTCAGAGCTGGTAACCTAGAGGAGATAACTGGAACCACTAAAAGCAATGAGGTCCTTCTCCCAGAGATAGGAGGCTGAGGACAGGGAGCTGAGGGCAGCATGGTAAACACTGGGTAATAGGCACCCTTAAAAAAAAGAAAAAAGAAAAAAAAAAAATCTCAGGGTTGGGCACAATGGCTCACACCTGTAATCCTGGCACTTTGGGAGGCCGAGGCGGGCAGATCACTTGAAGTGAGGAGTTCGAGATCAGCCTGGCTAACATGGCAAAATCCCATCTCTATTAAAAATACAAAAATTAGCTGGGCATGGTGGCTCACGCTTATAATCCCAGCTACTCCAGCTACTCAGGAGGCTGAGGGCGGGTGAATCATTTGAACCCGGGAGGTGGAGGCTGCAGTGAGCTGTGCCACTGCACTGCAGCCTGGGAGACAGAGCGAGACTCCATCTTATTAAAAAAAAAAAAAAAGGCTCAGGAAAGGAAGAGGAGCTAACACTAGAGAAGGAGCAATGAGAGGGGCAGGAAGGGAACCAAGCTGGAGTAAAACTGCAGACATCTCCCAAGGCAGGGAGAAGGCGTTAGGACAGTAACCAGAGGGCGCGCCAGAGAAAATGGAAGCTCTAATAAAGATGGAGAAGGAGAGTTTGCAGATGGTAGGGACGGAGTCCATGGGGTGGATGAGACTGAGGAGCCCCTTTCAACACCTGTGGGAAAAGGGACTGTGGACTGACAAGCAGGCCGGCTTCCAAGGCTGACTCCCAAGGCTCTGCATTTGCCAGAGGATGGCTCTTGACTGCTCACTCATTATTCTACAGATAGGATGGCTCATCTCACATCACTTCCTTATTTTGGACTCAGTTTACCCATCTTTATTTTTTATTTGTTTATTTTTTTGAGATAAGTCTTGCTGTGACACCCAGGCTGGAGGGCAGTGGTGCCATCTTGGCTCACTGAAACCTCCACCTCCTGGCTTCAAGTGATTCTCCTGTCTCAGCCTCCTGAGTAGTTGGTATTACAGGCATGTGCCACTATGCCTGGCTAATTTTTGTATTTTTAGTAGAGATGGGGTTTCACCATGTTGGCCAGGCTGTTCTCGATCTCCTGACCTCAAGTGTCCGTTTGCCTCAGCCTCCCAAAGTGCTGGGATTACAGGTGTTAGCCACTGTGCCGGGCTGCAGTTCGCCCATGTTTAGTTTAAAAAATGACCACACGGCCGGGCGCGGTGGCTCATGCCTATAATCCCAGCACTTTGGGAGACTGAGGCAGGCAGATCAAGAGGTCAGGAGTTCGACACCAGCCTGGCCAATATAGTGAAACGTCATCTCTACTAAAAAATAGAAAAAAGGCCGGGCATGGTGGCTCACGTCTGTAATCCAAGCACTTTGGAGGCCAAGGTGGGCGGATCACCTGAGGTTGGGAGTTCAAGACCAGCCTGACCAACGTGGTGAAACACCGTCTTAAAAAAAAAAAAAAAGAAAAAATTAGTCGGGTGTGGTGGCACGCACCTGTAGTCCCAGCTACTCAGGAGGCTAAGGCAGGAGAATTGCTTGAACCTCGGAGGCAGAGGTTGCAGTGAGCTGAGATCACACCACTGCACTCCAGCCTGGGTGATAGAGTGAGACTCTGTCTCAAAAAAAAAAAAAAAAAAATGACCACAAAATTTACTGGACGCTGCCCACCCTGAGGGGCAATAGGCAAGTGTGAGTTACTCAAAAGAAGTAAACTAGGCCTTCTCCTTTGTGCACTGACTCCCTTAGTCTGGTGAGGGAAGCTTTATTACAGTTCCCATTGCACAGATGAAGTGGGGGCTCAGGGAGGCCAAGGGAACGCAACTACTAACTAAGAACTGGAACCCAAGTCTCCTGGAATCCAACTGCAGTGCCTTTTCCACTACCAGATGCTGGCAGGACCCAGGTAATGAACTAGGCCAGGCACCTGAAGAGCAGGCCGGCGAACTCCCTTAGCGGTTTGCAATGTGGCCTCCATCTGCCCACTGTGGGGTAAGAGCCTCACCCATACAAAGGAGTTTTAAAAACATTTATTAAATGTTATAAGGCTGAAGCTGGGGCACGCTGGCTCACGCCTGTAATCCCAGCACTTTGGAAGGCCAAGGAGGGTGGATTGCTTGACGTTGGAGTTCGAGACCAGCCTGACCAACATGGTGAAACCTGGTCTCTACTAAAAATGTAAAAATTAGCTGGGTGTGGTGGTGTGTGCCTGTAGTCCCAGCTACTCAGGAGGCTGAGACAGGAAAATCGCTTGAAGCCAGGAGACGCAGGTTGCAGTGAGCGGAGATGGCGACACTGCACTCCAGCCTGGGAGACAAAGTGAGACTCTGTCTCAAAAAAAAAAAAAAAAAAAAAAAAAAAAAAAGTAATGAGGCCAATAGAGGGAGACGGTAGAAGTAGGGGTCAGTGAGTCCACCTCGGAGCTGGACTTTTATTTAGCCTGGGGTCCTGGTGCCCCTAGGGTGTCAGGAGGTGACGTGCCTGAAGCCACAGGCAGAATCGCAGTGTCTGTGTGGGCTGTCGGCTTGCTCTGGACACTTTCTGGGGACAGGGTGCAAGACCGTCATCACATCCTCAAAGGGACCCGTGTCCAGAAAAAAACCATGTTAAACCTCATGGAAACATCTGCAGTCCCCTGCCCGGATCGGGACACCATGGCGCAATGTGTCCCTCCCTGTCACTTTATCCAAATCCTTGCCTAGCAATCCCTCGTGGCTGGACTCTTTCATCCAGCGCAGGGGAGAAGCCCTCCTCCCGGGAGTCCGTTTTGGGGCGGGCCTGGCTCAGTGGCTCCGCGAAGACGCAGGCGCGGCCGGAGGTCGCCGGGCTCGGGCGGGATCGCGCCGCCGCCGGGCCGGGAGGGGGCTGCGGGCGCGCGGCGGATGTCACGGCTTACCTCAGAGCCCGAATTAGAAGGCTGAAAAAAATCACAGCAGGAAATAATGTGCTGCCTAAAATAGAAGCATCAACTGGGAGAGCGGCCGGGAGTAGGTGGCATCTGAGGCTCCCGCCGCGTCCTCCCCAGCGGCTGCTTGACGCGGCGTCGAAGGCGTGTGGGTGGCGCCCGGCCTGAAGGGCCGAGAGGCGGGGGCGGCGCGGGGCGGGAGGAGGCAGCGGGCAGAGCAACGCCCCTCCGCCCCCACCCCCGCTCCCCCATTCCTCTTTTCTCCCCCTCCCCGACACCCCCTACCTTCCTCTCCCCCTACCCGTTCCCCCCACAACTGGGCTGGTCCTCCATCCATTCCTCCCCCCACGCCCCATCACCTCCCCTTCCCTCCCCCATCCACTCCTCCCCACATCCCCTCACCTCTCCGTCCCTCCTCGTGCCCCAATCCCCGCAAACCTGGGCTGATCCTGCGCCTTCCACGCTTCCCTGCTCCCTCCCTCCCTGTCCCCTTCCCCTCCTCCCCTCCCCCATCTCCCCTTCACCCTCTTTCTTCCCAAACCCCTCCTCCTTCCTCCCCTTCCCCACAGGCCACCTCTCCTTTACCCCTCCTCGTGGCCCCCGTCTCCTCCTCCCATCCCCCACCCCAGCTTTAGTCTCCCATCTCCCCCACACCCTCTTGCCCCTGCCTCCTCACAGCCCCCTACTTACCCTACTGCCTCCCTCCTGGGGCTCCTTCGATCCCTAGGGCCTCTCTGTCTGTCTCTCTCTGTTTTCTCCCATTCCAGCCCCTGATGACCAGGCCCCGCGCCTCTGCTGGGGTCGGCCCCACACAGTAAGCTGCCTGGGAGCCCTCATTGCCTTCCTGGGCAACCCAGCTAAAGGCCCCCCAGCAGCTGCAGTCCGGGAGGTCAGCGTTGCCCTGGCTGACGTCAGGGGCCCCTCCTCACCGCCCACCTCTGCACCTTCCCCATCCGTTTGCCTGGTGTCCGGGGAAGGCCCCGCAGATGGCATTCCTTTCCCAGGGTCTCCCTCAGGAAAGATGAGAGGAAGCAAAAGCTCGGTCTGCGAACAGGGCTGGTCCTGCCGACGGCCACATCCACAGGGATGACCCTCAGAGGTGCTCCCCAACTGGCTGGGAGGTTCCTCTAGCTGGGCGCTCTGCTACACAGCTGGGTCAAGGGCAAACAGCCATGTACAAAATGGCAAGAGGCGGCCCTTCCAGAGCATGTGTATGTGCATATTCACTCCTTCAAACCTCACAACTCCATCAGCGAGGCACTTTTATTATCCCCATGTTACAGATGACAAAACTGAGACAAAAGATGAATCAGCTTGGCAGTGTTCACAGAGCCAGCCTGTGGAAAAGCCAGAATCCAGAGTCCAGACCCAGGCCCTGCCTGCCGCGTCCGGGCTCTTACTGACACCTAAACAGCCACGGCCTCTTATTAGCTTAGTGCTCTTCCTTCTAAAAAGTGAGTTTTGCCTTTGTTTTTGTTTTTTTTTTTTTTCCTGAAAATAAGCATGAACATTACAGGTGCTTCAAGATTTTCAGTTTTTAAAAGATCTGATATTCTTATTTTTACTTCTCTGGGTGTTTTCCCCGCCAGCTGTTGCTCTCCTGAAAACAGTCTCGCTCATTTTTCCAGTTCCCAGTGCTGTGCATCCTCACTGCTGTCTGGAAGGGAACGAGCATTCGTGCGTGCTCCTGGGCCTTGCCCACACACATATGTGCTGCGCTCCTTCCCTCCTGCCTCCTGCCTCTGTGTTGCCCTGGGGCTGACAGCTTCTGATTTGCTAAACAGAATCGTAAGGAGAGGTGTGTGGCTGATGTGGCATTCAGCAGGCTTGGTTCCCTGGAGACTACTTGTTACTGGGATAAGCAGTAAGAAGCAGTGGCTGAGATTGTGAGTAGGGGAGTAGAGGCCTCCACAGACTAGAAGAAATGTCAGAATAAAATAATAATGTAGCTAGTGTTCATGAATACTTACTAAATGCAAGGCTTTGTGCTAACTATTTTCCAGGAATTATTTCATTTAAGTGACACAATAACCCTATGACACTGATATCATCAGCATTTGAAAACTCAAGGTCATGTAAGATTTAGAGTGGAGATTCTGATGCACTTAACCAGCATGCTCACTGCACATGAAAACAGAAATGGTTTCCGTGTTTGTCTCCAAAATGGAAATACCTTTGTCATTTGGCAAACTGTAAAAATAATATGTGTTCATTGTGAAAGATGAAAACAACACAGAAGTGTATGCAGTAAAATATAGACATTTTTCTCCCGTAAGCCCCCTCATAGACTTTAATACATGTATACTTTTTTTTTTTTGAGACAGAGTCTAGCTCTTGTTGCCCAGGCTGGAGTGCAGTGTTGCGATCTCGGCTCACCGCAAACTCCACCTCCCGGGTTAAAGTGATTCTCCTGCCTCAGCCTCCTGAGTAGTTGAGATTACAGGCGCCAACCAACACATCCAGCTAATTTTTTGTATTTTTAGTAGAGACGGGGTTTCACTGTGTTGGTCAGGCTAGTTATGAACTCCTGACCTCAGTCGATCCACTCGCCTCAGCCTCTCAAAGTGCTGAGATTACAGGCGTGAGCCACCGTGCCTGGCCACATATACATTTTAAGATACCTAATATTATACCATCATATTCTTCAGTGGTATCCTGACATAAGTGCCCTGACATCAGGGCACACCTGATGGTTATTTCCAGAATTCTTATGGAATTGGTGAGTCAGAAGGTATAAACATTTTGGTCACATGTTGAAATGGAGAAATTATTGTTTTATTTAAAGCCATAAACTGTTTCCCAGGCTGGAATGCAGAGGCGCGATCTTGGCTCGCTGCAACCTCAGCCTCCCAGTTCAAGCAATTCTCCTGCCTGAGCCCCCTAAGTAGCTGGAATTACAGGCTCATGCCACCTTATTTTTGTATTTTTAGTAGAGACGGGTTTTCACCATGTTGGCTAGGCTGGTCTCGAACTCCTGATGTCAAGTGATCTGCCCCCTTTGACCTCCCAGCTGGGATTACAGGTGTGAGCCACCATGCTCAGCCTAATTAGTACAGTCTTAAAGCAATTTTTTAACATGTACCGAAAGACTTTAAAATGTTCACATGTTTTACCTCACAGCAATTCCATTTATGGAAATCTCTCTATCCCAGAGAAACAAATAAATGAAAACAGCAATATCTAGCATTATGTTAGTCATATTTAGGGCATAACTTAAATGTCCTCCAATAAGGAAATGATAAGTAAGTCATGAAAAAATTAAGAACATCTCCTTGCTGAAATATTACATAGTCATTAAAATGATGGTTATGAAGAGTAAAAATGTGGTGGAAGTTCTTAGAACATAAAGTCAAATTTACTTATTTATTTATTTATTTATTTAGAAATGCAATTCTTTATTAGAACTCAAGTTTGTGTTTGCAACCATTCAACAGAAGGGGTAAAACAAAAACAATTCACATCATCATTCCCCCATCCCCAACCCCACATTCTGGGGCTTAAGTGTATTGGGCTTCCACTTAACCCATGACTGGCTCTGGTTCCAGGGCCTGAAATGCCTACATAACCTAGTAACTGGGTCCCGGGCATCTCCTAAAACCACTGGGTCCATGCCTTGCTGGCAGCTTCGGGAGATCGCTGGGTCCCCAACTCACTGGCAGCCTTGAGGGACTGCTGGGTCCCGGCCTCCCACACCTCCACCAGAGAACCCTGTGTCCCGACCTCCAGGACCTCCACCGAACGCTGGGTCCCGGCCTCCCGAACCTCTACCAAACGCTGAGTCCCGGCTTCCCGGACTTCTATTGAAGACCGCTGGGTTTCGGCCTTCTGAGTGGCTACATCCTGGGCGAGGGTCTTTTCTGAGCCTTTCGCCTGGAGCTGGTGGTGATAGCCAGCCAAGTTCACGATCATCTTGATGGTGTCCTCCTGGTAAGAAGGCCTCCCAAATATCAAGATCTCAGCCTCGCCGCTGGGGTCCAAGTGATTCACATGAATCAGGATTTGGGACAGACCCTGGACTTGCAGGATGCACTCTCCGCCCCTGCCGAAGATCTTTTCCACCAGCCAAACCTCCAGGTGAACTACCTTCGGATTCTTCAGAAACTCAGAGTGGAACCAGTAGAACTGCTTGGGGAGCTGACCGAGCACCTGGAATGACATTGCTTTTGGCAAATTTAAAAAGTAACATACAAAATGGCATATATTGTATGATTACAGCTGTGTGAACAGAAATTGTAAAGAAATAGTAGCAAAATGATATCAATAGTTATGTTAGTGTATTGAGATTAATGTGGTTTTTCTTTTCTTTCTTTTTTTTTTTCTGAGGCAGAGTCTTGCTCTGTCCCTCAGACTGGAGTGCACTGGTGCAATATCGGCTGACTGCAGCCTCTGCCTCGGGGTTCAGGAGATTCAACTGCCTCAGTCTCCTAAGTAGCTGGGATTACAGGTGTGTGCCACCATGCCTAGCTAATTTTTGTATTTTTAGTAGAAACGGTGTTTCACCATATTGGCCAGTCTGGCCTCGAACTCCTGACCTCAGGTGATCCGTCTGCCTTAGCCTCCCAAAGTGCTGGAATTACAGGCGTGAGCCACGGAGCCCAGCTGGTTTTTCTTTTTTGTTTTCTAATGTGGTTTATTTTTGTAGTAAAAATTATATTTACTTAAGGACTGGAAAATAGATGGAAATTATCAGAAGACTTCCTTTTTCCTCTCTGGATTTGAGTTTCTACTCCTACGAAATGAAGCAAGCAGTGAGCCTGGAATTAGATGACTTCTAAGTTATCCCAGTTTTAGTATTGCATATTTTCTTATATAATCAGGTGGCTCTGCTGCTGATTCAAAGCCAAAATTCAGTCTTCATATTGAAAATAGTTCAGACCAGAACATGTTCTGTGACCATTAGCCTAGGCTATTCCTGCATATGTCAAAATATCCACATTAATTGGAAGAGAAAGGAAATGATGCTGTTTGGGTCTGTGTAGACGCACCTTTAGGCTTGGTGTTCCCACTGGAAAGTAGAGGGGACCAGGCTTGGGAGTCCTGGGACCAGATGTTTAGAGCAGTGGCTTCTTGACTCATCCGTCTTTGAGGGTCTGTGTTCCTCATTCCCCCTTCTATCAGTCCAGATACTGATGCTGTGTGAGGTGTTCCCACGGCCATGCCTTGCTCCCTGTGCAGTGACAAGGCATGGCTGGAGACTGTGTTTCCTCTGCTGGGTGGAGAGCTCTTTGAAGGCAAGGACTGGGTTTTTATCCAGTACCTGAACAGTGAATGAATAAATGTGGGCATGAAGAAAGCCTATTACATGGGAGGCTCAGTGGGATTTCACTGAACCTGTGAAGTAAGTGAGGCTAGCAGTCAGAAGCATATTGTGAGGTCATAGGTTTGTAGGGGTGTTTGTGTGTGTGCGCGTGTGTGCACGTGCATGTTGTGTGCATGTGTGTGTGCATGCGTGCATGTGTGTCTGCATGCGTGCATGTGTGTCTGTGCGTGTGTGTGTGTAGGGAAGGAGCAAGACTGGAAGAATGCCGCTGTGCTGGCACAGCCTTCGTCAGAGCTCTGAAAGGGGCTGAGTGGGCTCTGACTCAGCTCCATGACTCATTCACTGTATTGCTGTCTCCATCCTCTGGGCACATCCTCTGGACCATTTCAGCTCAGTCTCAAGTGGAGGAGTTGAGATTTGGGCCAGCACCTCCGGATGACTCACCTGGCTGAGCTGGAAGGAAGGGGCCTAAGCCCCACCATCCTGCACCGCCTTGTCACCACCCCTGTCTCTCTAGGGGTTTTCATGCAGACACAGACCTCACAAATAGGTTATGGCTGCTCCAGTAATTATGCCCCCTCCCCACCCAAAGCATTACCCACCCATCACACTTCCCAGCTCAAATGCCACAGCTTCCCCAGGCCCCTCACATGCTTGTTCCCCTGTGCTTCTTGTGGGCCTCTGAGGTCAGCTGATAAGGAAGCTTATAAGGCTCTCCCAGACCATTGGTCACTTTATTCTTCTTCACCTCTTACAAACTTTTTTCAGTTTACGAAATAGTTTTACATCCCCTTTCTCATTTGATTCTTTCTCTCTCAGACCCTAAGAAGCCTCGTAGGAAGGCAATGATCCCCACTCTTCAGGGATGGATGTGGGAGCTCTGCTAATCCTTTCACTAGTAAAGGGATCAGTGAAGGGCATTGAGAGACCAAGGAATGCCGGGCAGGGCGGGCTGGGCAGGAGACCGTGGGACAGTGGGCTGGAGGCATTTGGTGGGACAGTGGGCTGGAGAAGAGGCACAGTGTTGGCAGTTGGTGACATGACAAGAAATATGGCTGTATGAGAGCAGAAGACACACAAGATGTTTTGACTTTATCACAAGACCAAGAGGAAGCCATGGAAGGGTCTCATGCAGAGGAGGGCCATGGTCAGACTTAGAAACTCACCCCTGGGTGTGATGTGGGCGGGGAATTTGGGCAGGGCAAGCTGGGGGCCGTCTCCATTATTCAGATAAGAGCTGGCAGAGTCTGCCTGTGGGCAGTGGTAGGGGGGCGGGACAGGGACAGAAAGTCTCCTGGGATGGTGTCTAGTAGGCACATGAAAATAGGGGTCCAAGGCTGTTTCCCCTGAAGAAGTGGTGTATATTTATTCTACTGTAAAGGGGGCCGGAGTGCTAAGTGGGTTGCCATCCACTTATAGATGTGACTGGAGCCAGGCAGTGGGTGAGATGACTCAGGGAAAAGGGAGGGTCAGTAGGGATGCCAACCCTTAAGAGCTGAGGAAAGGCAAGTGCAAGCCCTACCATGACGCCCCTGGCAGAGGAAGGGCACTTGTAATGTGAAAGTGCTTGGCAGCCATGACCTTCTTTGATGTGGACAAGGCCCTGTGAAGGTGACAGGTGACTCTTACCTCAAAGAGACTCAATGGTGAAATCTAAGGGGACCGCTAGTTCTTCTCTCTGCTGCGTTACCTTTCCTCTTTCCATTGGTGCTGGGCTGCTGGGGTCACTACCTGGCAGGCAGCAGGTAGCGTCCTCCTGGGAGAATGCCTGGAACCTCCAGTGGGGTGTGGCTGCGGGCGCCCCACCCCCCAGCCCTTTTAACCCTGGAGGGTTTGGAGGGTTTCCAGGTAAAATAGGGGATGCCCAGTTAAATTTGAATTTCAGATAAATTACAAATAATGTTTGGTATCAGTATATCTCAAATATTCCATGAGACATACTTACATTTTTAAACTTACATTTTTAAAATACTGATGCTTATCTGAAATTCGTATCTAAGTGGGGTGTCTGTCTTGTATTTTTATTTGCTAAATTTGGCAACGCACAAGGGGTGTCTCACTACTCCTGCACACCAGGGCCTTGGGCATTTTCCTTTGCCTGACACCATGGTGAGAAGCAGCTTGTGCACCCCACACTTGCTCTGGTCCTTGTGTGGGGCTCAGGGTTAAGTGGTGAGACAAGCTCTGTCCCTGATGACCTTCCAGCCTCTGTCTCAGCCCAGCAGGCATCTAACCCAAGTTTCTATGGCCTTCCACGTGCCGGTGGCTCCCCATCTAGATAGATGAATAGCTGCTGCTTCTGATTATGTGACCTAAGAAAGAAGGGGACCAGGGCTCCCCTTCTCTAGTCAGCAGCATCTGCCAGGGTGTCACATCCAGGCCCTTTTGATAGCCCAGGAGCCTGCAGCCCACAGTCAGCCAGAGCTTGCACAGAGCAGCCTGGGCTAAGGGGCTATGGAGGAAAAGGCACCTGCTCTGCCTTGGGTGTAGACAATGAAGGTGTGGATATTTGTTGTTAGTTCAGTGGCCTAAAGTTAGGAAACAGCAGCCCCACAGCTTTGCAGAGCCTGACAGAGGCAAGGAAGGGTCCCATTTTTGCCCTCATTTGTAGTTTTTCTTGTTGTTGCGAGAAGGAGTCCCACTCACTCTGTCGCCCAGGCTGGAGTGCAATGGTGTGATCTCGGCTCATTGCAACATCCACCTCCTGGATTCAAGCAATTCTCCTGCCTTAGCCTCTCAAATAGCTGGGATTGCAGATGTGCACCACTATGCCCAGCTAATTTTTTGTATTTTTAGTAGAGATAGGGTTTCACCATGATGGACAGGCTGGTCTTGAACTCCTGGCCTCAAGTGATCTACCTCCCCTTGGTCTCTCAAAGTGTTGGGATTGCAGGCATGAGCCACTGCAACCATCTAATTTTTTGTATTTATTTATTTATTATTATTATTATTTTGGAGATGGAGTCTCTGTTGTCCAGATTGGAGTGCAGCGGTGCAATCTTGGCTCACTTCAACCTCTGCCTCCCAGGTTCAAGCAATTTTGCATCAACCTCCCAAGTAGCTGGGATTACAGGTGCCTGCCACCACGCCTGGCTGATTTTTGTATTTTGGTAGAGACAAGATTTCACTATGTTGACCAGGCTGGTCTTGAACTCCTGGCTTCAAGTGATCTGCCCACCTTGACCTCCCAAAATGCTGGGATTACAGGTGTGAGCCACTGCGCCCGGCCATCTGCCCTCATTTATCCTCACCATATCATTGTCAGGTGATCAGGAATGGCGTTTTTAGCTGTTTCCTACCCCCTTTATGATGAGTGAACTGAGGCTGAGAGAGGTGAAGCTCTGCTTGTAGTCACCTATGCTAACCCATGTGAGTGTTGAGACTTCAACCTTAGCTCAGAGAAAAGTGATACAGGGTGCCGAACTCCAAGGAGCCCGGGAGTTGTGATCTGGATGAAGTTTGTCCACTCCCACAGTAGGGGGCGGGTATGAAACCTTGCCTGAAGAACCGGGATGAAAAGTCCACAGCCCTGTCCAGGCCACAGGCAAAAGGCAAGTGCTAGCAGCTCTCACTGTGGAGCTCGGAGAGCTCCCCAGAGGGAGCCAAGGCTTTAGTGCTGGGCACGGAGTGGGTCAGCCACAGAGAAGTCTCTGTGAATATTAAGCCAGACTTCGAAGAAAGGATGTGACACAGAGGTGGGTGTGGCAGAAATTGCAGATGTGAAGAGTTCTATGTGTTTATTCCACAAATATTTTCTGAGCATCCACTGTGTGCCAGACACTGTTCTAGATACCGGGGATACAGCAGTGAATAAAGCAAATATGCACATACAGGTGTCTGGTAGACAACTCGCTTTTGACCCCAGCCAATGTAATGCAAAATTCAGCCCCTTTAGCAGCTTCTAGAAAGCAATTCTTTCCCACCAAACATGGTGGGGCAGAGGCTTCGTTTTACTGAGGATTTACTGGGTCATGATGAGAGGCTGCAGTTGCTACTCTTGCGTCTCCCCCTCTGAGAATGTCAGGGTACATGACCCTTCTCCCAGCTCTCCTGGCCATGCACTCGTGCTGGGGACTCACTGGCCCTCCCTCCACCTCCTGCACCCAGGCTTCCAGCCTGGCTAGTCTTTCTCCAGCAGTTTTCTCAGACATATAGTCTTGGGAGGGGAGGATTTGGCCCATTCCTCCCTCACTGTTTGGCCATGAAGGACACAGCCTCTTTCCCCAGGGTCCCCCCTGTCTGAAATGGAGATGTTGTTTCTACCCCATTCCTACTTCTCAGAATCATTCCAGGGAGAAATGAGCTCATATCTGAGAAGGGTTACACTTAGGACTCTCTAGCACCTTGGGTCGTGGCCACTGGAGACATCATTTGACAGCGTCTTGCTCTGAACCAGGCCCCTGTGTCCTACAAATGGGGGACCTGGTGTCATTATGGGCATAAGTATTGAGCTGATCTTCTTTTATTCTGGATTGGGTATAATTTAGCACCCTATTCTCACTCTTTTATTAATAAAATAAAACAATAAACACATACTACCATCAAAAGAACACTGACAGCCTGTGTTTATGTGTTTATGTTGTGTCTGTGTCTAAGAAGCTGAAACTGCCATGTAGATTTTTAACAAAATGAGTTTTCACTCAGTGTTGGGGGGCGGGGTATGATAATCAAAAACAAAAGGGAGGGCAGATTCTTCCACTGTGTCTTTTCGTTTTTGCTCTCTTCTTCTTTCTTTTCTTTCTTTCTTCCTTTTCCTTCTTTTTTTCTTTCTTCCTTTCTTCCCTCCCTTTCTCTCTCTCTCTCACTCTCTCTCTCTCCCTTTCTCTTTTTTTTTCTGTTAAAACAGAGACATTGACCTAAGTCCTAATCACAGAAACTAAGAGTGCCTGTGTTCACTCTGGAAAGATTCCACAGGGGATCAGGCATATGTCCCTCCTGCCTCCTGTTCCCGGGGCTTTGTTTCCTGCTCTCCTCTGCCCTCTCTGAAAAGGACCCCTCAGGTGATCTGAACCCCCTCAATATGGTGCCTGGGGAGAGGAACGTGGGCATGAGGAAAGTAAGGAACGAGGAGGGAAGGGGAAATGGAACAATGAGAAAATAATCAGCGTAAACTTTGTGTTCTCAGGGTCAAGGATGAGACACGATGGTCATTTATACATTTTAATTGTGAGTTCAGTCTTCTGGCTGAAAGTAACAGAAGCAAAATTCTAATTAGCTTGAGCTCCAAAGGTGGAGGTGTTGCCTTACATAAACTACTGTGGACACAGCAGGGATACAACACCTGGGTTCAAGAAGTGGACATCCTTGGGACTTACCCTCCCCTCTGGATGTCGGTTTATCCACCACCTCTCAAGGCTGTGAGGCTCTGTGTGCCCATCCTCACAGCCCAATGGCCAGAGAGGAAAGCATTCCTCCTCACCAGCTCCAGCTAGAGGACAGCAAGCAGCAGCGTACCAGTGTGCAGTCACTGCAGTTCAAAAATGTTAAACTTTCTTCTTCTCCAGTACTGAGGAAGGAATGGAAAATGGAGACCCTAATGCTCTGATACACTATTCAAGGGAACATAAATGGTCCCAGTCCCTCCGGAGGGAAATTTGTCAGTATCTCATGATCCGAAATATGGTTATCATGGATCTCCTGATGCCATATCTCAAAATCCAGATCAGTCACATATGCGCACAGGAAACACAGGCCAGGGTGTTATTTGAATTATTTGTAGTGAAAAATTAAGAATAACCCATCTTTAAACCATGGTGTATTTTATACACTGAAAACATGGAAACTATTAAAAAGAATGAAGTATGTACTGACGTAAACCCCTAAGACATCTTGGTAGATGAAAAATGTAATTTGTAATACATAGATACAATATGATCTCACTCAAGCATAAACCAAAACAAAACCTTGAAATAATAATACATATTTCTCTATATACGCTTATAACATATTTCTAAATGTATGAAAATGCATAGGGAAAGGTCTAGAGTCACTAAATCACCTTGGTTGTCTCTGGTGAAGCTAAGATTAAGCATTGAGACTGCAGGAGACTGTCAGGTTTGAACTTTTTCAATGATAACATATTCATGTATAATTTATGCATTTAAAATTAATTTAAAACATTTTTAAAGGAAAAAGCGATGGAAGCATTCTGACTTGTTCAAGCCAGATCATGTGACTCTTCCTAGACCAATCACTGTGGCCAAGGAGCTCTAGCGTTCAGTGACTGGCCCAACCTGGGTTCCATGCTCATTCCTGTGAACACTGGAACAATACACAATAATTGGCAGCTCCTTCCGTAATGACAGCTGGATTGGTGAAGGAGCAGTTCCCCCAGAGAAGGGAGGTGCCGTTCTGAGCAGACAAAACAGTAAGTTTCCTCGATGGTGAAAGCGTTTGGGCCCTCTCATCTTCATGGGTTTAAGCATGTGTCATCCAAGGCTGAAATACTTCATTCAATACAGTTCTATTACAATATATAGAATAAAAATTTGTTCTGTGCCAGGTGCAATGGCTCATGCCTGTAGTCCCAGCATTTTGGGAGGCTGAGGTGGGCGGGTCACTTAAGGCCAGGAGTTTGAGACCAGCCTCGCCAACATGGTGAACCCTGTCTCTACTAAAAAGTACAAATTCCATAGCCTGTCTCTACTAATCCTGTCTCTGCTAAAAAATACAAAAAAATTATCCGGGTTTGGTGGTGCATAGCTCTAATCCCAGCTACTCGGGTGGCTGAGGCACGAAAATCACTTGAACCTGGGAGGCTGAGTTTGCAGTGAGCTGAGATTGCATCACTGCACTCCAGCCTGGGTGACAGAGTGAGACTCTTATCTCAAAGAAGAATAAAAAAAAAAAGAATGTTTTCTGCTAATTGCTATATCCCTAGAACCCAGGAAAGTTCTGGGTGTATAGTAGACACTCATTGTAATAGACACTGGTCAAATGGCAACAGCACTACTATAGCCTATGATTCTTTTTTTTTTTTTTTTGAGATGGAGTCTCACTGTCACCCAGGCTGGAGTGCAATGGCACAATCTCAGTTCACTGCCACCTCTGCCTCCTGAGTTCAAGCAATTCTCCTGCCTCGGCCTCCCAAGTAGCTGGGATTATAGGCATGCACCACCATACCCTGCTAATTTTTGTAGTTTTAGTAGAGACAGGGTTTCGCCATGTTGGCCAGGCTGGTCTCGAACTCCTGACCTCAAGGTGATCCACCTGCCTCAGCCTCCCGAAGTGCTAGGACTACAGGTGTGAGCTACCATGCCTGGTTGCCTGTGATTACTTTAATAATATTCTGGAAAGAAGAGAACTACAACTCCTCCCTCCCCCAATGCTCTGAGCAGGGGAAGAGGGGAGAAAGGAAGAGGAAGTCAGATTGACAGCTCGGTATTGCTCCCAAGGCCAATGTTCAAGTCAGGTCAGGGAGTGGCCATGACTCATGCCTGGGACAGCTTGACAATGATCTGGCCGTGGCATGGGGTTGGGCAGGAGGAGTTGGCCCAGTCACTCGTGATTAAGTGGCGCTTCCTTCTGTGGTGTTATAGCCTCACAGGTGACTGCGGGGGATGGGGCCACGATGGAAGAGAAGGTGGTAAAAGGGTGGGTAGCCTAAGGTGGGTGACCCTTGCGTGGGTCTCCTAACTCACCTGAATTTTTTTCTCATCTGCAAAGTGAGGATATTATTATTATTATTATTATTATTATTATTATTTGGAGACAGAGTCTTGCTCTGTTGCCCGAGCTGGAGTGCAGTGGCATGATCACAGCTCACTGCAGCCTCTGCCTCCTCGGTTTGAGCGATTCTCCTGCCTCAGCCTCCAGAGTAGCTGGGATTAGAGGCATGCGCCACCATGCCCAGCTAATTTTTGTATTTTTAGTAGAGATGGGGTTTCACCATATTGTCTGATCTCAAACTCCTGACCTCAGGTGATCCACCCACAGCCTCCCAAAGTGGAGGATGATAGTATTTTTTAAAAACCTATCCCCTACCCAGTGGTGACCATGACTCTCTACTATCTATTATGTTGTTGATGTGGAAGCATCAATCCCAGAGAGACCTGACTTTTCTAAGGGAGCCCACTGTAGAGAAGGAAGAGCAAAATCCCAAGTCCTGCGCATCGGCAGGTCCCATAGCAGGGAAAGAAGGGCTTGGCAAGAGCACAGTAAAGGAAGAAGGGGTGACCTGAGGGGAACGACACTGGGGAGCTTGAGGCCAGGAAGGCCAAGCATGCAGAGGGTTCCAGGAAGCGGGCACTGGCACTGTTAACACTGGAGCTGTTGGATGGAGGCCTCTGGGGCTCTGGAAAGAGAATGGTCCCAGAAAACAGATGAGGCTGGAAGCCAGACTGAAAAGTGCAAAGGGGGAAACAGCTTCCAGTTCTCCCTTGAGAAATGAGAGGACGCATTTCCCCCATGCTTGACTTCCGCGGCTGTATCTAGCCTGCTGAGGTGAGCCCTGGGGAAACGAACTGGGAATCCCTACCATCTCTCATCCGCCTCTCCTGTGCTGGCCTCTGCCTGGGGGAAAGCTGGTCTGCCCCAATTCTCCAGGCAGAGCGGGCTCAGCCATGAGCCCCAGGCCTGGCCCCAGACCTTGCCACCCCTCTCCAAGGGAATGGATTCTGCTGGGTCCTGCACCAACTCCCTCCCCTTACTCCTTCCAATGGGCTGAGGTCCTACCTCCAAGGGCCTGCCTAGCTGAAACCAGTTTTCCCAAGCCTGGCCTTCCCAGGGAACTACACGAGCTTTTTTTAGCCAGGTCTGTACCTGCCTGGGGGCCTCTGGATCTTGGACCATGCCGTCGTCCTCCCTGGGGGTCTCCCCTGCCATACAGAAGCCCTCAGCCCCTGTGTCTCCTCTGTTACTGAGTTCTCAAAATCCCTCTCATCTGAGCACATTTCCTTTATAACAAAAGGGGAGAAACAGAATGGTCTGAAGACTGAGCAAACATCAAAACATTATGTTTGTGTATATGTATTTCTACATGTTTTATATTTTGGGGTTGAGACTACTACAGATCTACAATTGTACATGCGTGTGTGTGTGTGTGTGTGTGCACATGCATGTGTGTCCTAGTCATCAACTCACAAGCATTTTCCCAGATCATAAAAAATTTGTGAAGGCATTTTAAGGACGAGAGACCAGCGTAGAAACCAGTGCATGTTTGTAGGCCAGCAAGAAGGTATGAGTGGACAGGGAGAGCTCAAGATACTAGAGGGTGACAGAGTTCAGCCCAAAGTCCAGGTGGGGCCAGTGCTTGAAAGAAGGGTATAGGGGATAGTTAGGGCTGGAGGTGTCCTTGGCAGGCAGACCAGTTCCAGTGACCCCTGGAGACCAGCCTACATTCTTCAAGTGCGATGGATTTTCTGATTGGAGAAAGTTGAGAATTTTAATTGCTGCAACCAAACTGATTTAGTTGCTGAACCTGGGGCTGAGTTTGGCTTGGCTGAGTCTTCCATAAGGAACAAAGGGGTACAAGAGGTGTGCATGGCTGGTAGTGACGAGAAACCCAAGCCAGACAGCCCCTGCGCTGAGCAGACCCAGGATACATTCTCAGACACCTCTCCTGTTCTCCCCAACCCTGACCCCTTGCTAGCCCTTTCACTGGCCCACTTCACTCCCACAGCTGAGACCCTGCACCAATATTCATCTCCACCTTTTGCTATGCTCATTACCCAGCATTTGGTGAGTGTCATTCATTCATTCATTCATTCATTCAACAAACACTGAGCCTCTACAGTGTGGCAGATACTATAACTTGCTGGTGTTAAAGGCATATCCTTGGCCTTGAGAAACTTCCATCTGCCCAGCACCCAGCTCAAGGGGCCCAAGAGGCCACCTGAGCTTCTGTCTGGGTAATAGATCCCTCTGTGAACTAATGACAGCTTTGCATACCTCTGCAGAAAAATATACACATGCACATTGTATATTTGCAACACTGGAGGGGTGGCAGCAATCCCCTGAAGCCCATTCATGATTTAGGGATCTATGTACCCCAAATTACAAACACTTGATTTCATTTAACCGTCTCCTATTACAGATAAGGAAACTCAGGCCTAGAGGGAAAGGACTTGTCCAAGGTCATGCTGCGGGTGAGGGGCTGAGCTAGCCCTAGAAGCCAGGACCCCTGGCTCCCCAGACCCTGCTCCACCAGGCCTCCCTGCACCCTTGTCATCTGCGAAAACCTGGCTGGGGGGAGCTTGTGTGCCCGGGGCCAGTTTTCTTTTCAGCTGCCAAGCCTAGTCCCTTCTCTACCACCCCTCTGGCTTCCTGGGGACAGGGGCAGGAGCTTCTTGAACACTTGTTCTGACCCTGAGCATCCCCACCAGTTCCCCCCAGACATCAAGGGAAATGTTCTAAAGGAAACAGGATGTGTTTTCCTGCAAAATCATTTGTCTCATAAGATGATTTGCATACTGGTGGGGACACAAATGTCACTCCCTGCCCACTTCCTCCCTAGAGAAAAGGATTTCCATCACAGCTTTCTCCTTAAGAGAGAAGGCAGCTGTATGGGCCTGTTCCAGCCCTGGGGATGCCTTCCTGACAGTGGGGAGGAGGGACGGGATGTTAGCTAGGAGCCCCCACAAGTGGTCGGTAAGGAGGCTCCTTTCTTGATCCCTTCCCAAGTCTCAGGGTTTGGCTGGAAGCTCCCCAGCTCCAGCTCTGACAAACAACCCGCTCCTGCAAACCAGGGCTCTGGGCAGCCCACCTTGCTCTTAAACTTCCTTGGGGTTAAATTACAGAAGATTGAACTGCTAGAAGAGAGAGTTGAGGTGATGGCAGATGACAAATAACAACAAATACTCAGTGCTTACTGTGTGCCAAACATTTGCTTATAGCATGTCACATGAACTGTAAATTCATTTAATATTTACAGCAACCCAGAGAGATTGGTTCTATTATTTTTTCCATTGTTGGCAGGAGGAATCACGGTTCAGAGAGGTTAAGTAACTCGCCCAAGGTCACACAGCTTGTAGTTGCACAGACAGGGTTTGAACTCAGCCGACCTGGCTCTGAAGTCTGAGAATCTAAATACCATGTAATGAGAGGAAGCATTGGAAGGCTGGCAATCTGTTCTAACTCTTGAAGACTGTGCAGTGCCCAGAAACATTGGCACGGCATTTAAGGCCCCTTAGGAAGCTGGTCCCAGCCATGCTGCTGTTCCATCCTGCCTCCTGCTATGATCCACTTACTGAAACAGGCCAAACATGCCGCAGCTGGCCTGCACACTGTTTCCTCTGCCCAGGTAGGACTTCCCCATTTCTCTGTCTGAAACGTCCTTTACCCACTGAGAACCTCTGAAAAGCCATTTCAACATCTCAAGGTTGAGTTGAGCAAATCCTTCTTTGTATCAAGGCGATTTCTATCGACTTGTCCCCTGTAATTATTGGCTGATAAGTCTTTCTTACTTCAGATTTCACTCACTCCCAAGACCTAGGTGTCTCTCCTGTTCATGTCAGAACCCTTAGCACTAAGCTGACATGGTAAATAGCAAATGTCTGTTATATACAGTGAACAAAGCAAGTTATAAAATAATACGTACAATATGCTAAACATTGTAGATACATCACAGCCCAGAAGAATATATTCCAAAGTATCAACAGCAATTCTCACAGAATTTCGGGGTACAGTGATTTTTATTTTTATTTCCTTGTTTGTATATCTGTATTTTCCAAAATTTCCGTAATTAACATGTATTACTTTTGTAGGGCAGGGCCCAGTGGCTCATGCCGGTAATCCCCGTACTTTGGGAGGGTGAGGAAGGCAGATCGTGGGGTCAGGAGGTCGAGACCATCCTGGCCAACATGCTGAAACCCTGTCTCTACTAAAAATATAAAAATTAGCTGGGCGTGGTGGCATGTTCCTGTAATCCCAGCTACTCGGGAGAATCCCTTGAACCCAGGAGCCACCTGGCCAGGTGCAGTAGCTCATGCCTAATTCCAGCACTTTGGGAGGTTGAGGCAGGCGGATGACAAAGTCAGTAGTTCAAGACCAGCCTGGCCAAGATGGTGAAACCCCATCTCTACTAAAAATTAAAAAATTAGATGGACGTGGTGGCATGCACCTGTAATTCCAGCTACTTGGGAGTCTGAGGAAGGAGAATTGCTTGAGCCCAGGGAGGGGTGCGCAGAGGTTGCAGTGAGCCGAGATCACACCACTACACTCCAGCCTGGTGACAGAGCAAGACTCCATCTCAAAAAAAAAAAAAGGATTATTTTTGTAATAAGAAACGAAATGACAAATTATTTTAAAATTATTTGGTTTTTCTTTTGAAACAGGGTCTCTGTCACCCAGGCTGTAGTGTAGTCATCTGATCATAGCTCACTCACTGTAGCCTCAAATCCCTGGGCTCAAGAGATCCTCCTGCGTAGCTGGGGCTAAAGGCACACGTCACCATGCCCGGCTAATTTTTCAATTTTTTTTGTAGAGACGGGGGATCTCATTTTGTTGCCCAGGCTGGTCTTGAATTTCTGGCCTCCAGTGATCCTCCTGCTTCAGCCTCCCAAAGCACTGGGATTACAGGAATGAGCCACTGCTCCCAGCCTTAAAATTATTTCAAATGAACAATAACAGCTAATATTTATTGAGCACTTACCACATGAAAAAATTTACCAGTTTCATGTGTACCATCTCTAATCCTCTGCAAGTTCTCTGCTGTAGGTACTATTGGTGTCATTATCATTTTACAGGCAAGGAAACTGAGGCCCATGGCAGTTAGGTAACTCACTCAAGGTAATGCAATTTATTTTTTAAAATTTTATTTATTTATTTTTTGAGATGCCGTTTCACTCTGTCGCCCAGGCTGGAGTCCACTGGTGCGATCTCAGCTCACTGCAACCTCTGTGCTCCCTCCCCAGGTTCAAGCAATTCTCCTGCCTCAGTCTCCCAAGTATCTGTGATTACAGGTGCCTGCCACCGTGCCCATCTAGTTTTTGTATTTTCAGTAGAGACAGGGTTTCACCACCTTGGCCAGTCTGGTCTTGAACTACTGACCTCACGATCTACCTGCCTTGACCTCCCAAAGTGCTGGGATTACAGACATGAGCCACTTCGCCAGGCTAGGTAATACAATTTAGGAAACAGTGGAGTTGAGCTTGGAGCCCAGATTGTCACACTCCTGAACCTGTACTGCAACCTCTCCTTGACCAGCCTCTAGATGGAAGGTGGGTAGATTGGCAAATTTCTCTCTTTTTAAAAAATCAACTTTTAGGTCAGGCGCGGTGGCTCATGACTCTAATTCCAGCACTTTGGGAGGCTGAGGCAGGTGGATCACTTGAGGTCAGGAGTTCAAGACCATCCTGGCCAACATGGGGAAACCCCATCTCAACTAAAAATATGAAAATTAGGCAGGTGTCATGGTGCATGCCTGTAATCCCAGCTATTCAGGAGGCTGAGGCAGGAGAATCACTCGAACCCAGGAGGCGAAGGTGGCAATGAGCTGCAATGTTGCCTCTGCACTCCGGCCTGGGCAACAGAGTGAGATTCCGTCTAAAAAAAAAAAATCAACTTTAAAAATTTTGAGGTAATTTCGATCTCAGTGTATTAGTCCATCCTCATGCTTCTAATGAAGACATACCTGAGACTAAGTAACTTATAAAGGAAAGAGGTTTAATTGACTCACAGTTCAGCGTGGCTGGGGAGGTCTCAGGAAACATAATCATGGCAGAAGGGGAAGCAAACACGTCCTTCTTCACATGGTGGTAGCAAGGAGAAGTGCCAAGCAAAAGGGGGAAAAGCCCCTATGAAATTATCAGATCTCGTGAGAACTCACTCGTTATCATGAGAATAGCATGACGGTAACCACCCCATGATTAAATTACCTCCCACTGGGTCCCTCCCATTATATGTAGGGATTATGGGAACCACAATTCAAGATGAGATTTGGGTGGGGACAAACCATAACACTCAGGACAGATACAAGAATAGTACAATTAATTTCTGAATATCCATCCCCCAGTTTCAATAGTCGTTAACGTTTTGCCACATTTGCTTTATCAATCACTTTCTCTTTTTTTCTGTCTACGTAAATACTTATTTTCATTATAACAGTTTTCTTGAGATACAAGTCACATACCGTATATGCAACCATTAACAGAAAGTCAATATTAGAATATTTTCATCACTTAAAAAAGAAACTCTGAGTCAGGTGTGGTGGCTCATGCCTGTAATCAACCCAGCACATTGGGAGGCCAAGTTGGGGGGAATTGCTTGAGCCCAGGAGTTCAAGACCAGCCTGGGCAACAAGGCAAGACCCTATCTTTATAAAAAATAAATTAGCCAGGTGTGATGACATGTGACTTTGGTCCCATCTCCTGGGGAGGCTTAGGCAGGAGGATCCCAGGAGGTTGAGGCTGCAGTGAGCCGTGATTGTACTCCAGCCTGGGTCACAGAGTGAGACCCTGTCTCAAGAAAAGAAAAACCAAAAAACAAAACCTTTTACCTCTTTTAGCTATCACCTCCCTAAACCCTATTAACCTCTGCCCTAAGCAACCACTGGCCTACTCTCTGTCTTTGTAGAGACTATAATATATAGTCTCTATATAGACAGAATAGAGTGTAAGGTCTATTCTGGACACTGCATATAAACAGTCATATAATCTGTAGTCTTTAGTGGCTCACTTTTTTCACTTAGCATAATGTTTTCAAGATTCATCCATTTGTAGCATGTATCAGTCCTTCATTCCTTTTTATGGCTTTATTACAGTCCAATATATGGATGGATCACATTGTAGCTGTCCAGCCTTTGACGGACATTGGGCTGTTTCTGTATTTTGACTATTATAAATAATGCTGCTATGAACATTCCCGTACAAGTTTTTGTGTGGACATACGTTTCATTTCTCTGGGACATACACCTAGGAGTGGAATTTCTGGGCCATGCAATAGCCATCTGCTTAATTGTTTGGGGACTAATAATGTACTTATATTTTATTTCTGAACCATTTTGAGGTGAAGTTGCAGACGTGATCCTTTATCCCTAAACACTTCAGAGAAGCCAAACCAAGACCATTCTTCTTCATAACCACATTTCAGTGATCCAATTCAGGAAATGTAACATTGATACAATATTACTATTATATAATTCACATGCAAATGCTGCCCATTATGTCCTTCACAGCAATTTTCCCCCCATCCAAGACGCAAACTGGGGTCACGCACTGCATCTAGCTGTTCTGTCTCTTTCCTTTCCTTCTGTTTGGGGCAGTTCCTCAGCTCTTCTTATCTTTCTGTAGTTTTGTGAAATGTTCCTCAGTTTAGGTTTGTCTGATGATATTTGGACGGATGAGTTTCAAGGCTTGTCCATGTGGTGGGCACTGAGGTCGAGTCGCGTAGCTGCCCAGGCAGAGGAGGAGCGAAGGGACCCGCCGCAGACCCGGACCTAGGGCGGGGCTGGCAGTGGAAAGTGCTCCACCTGGACACCTGGAGGGTTTACTGGGAAGTGCCAAGAGAAAGGAAGGGGTTGTACCGGGGCTTGGTCCACGCCCTTTCTCAGGAACAGCTCAGGGCCCTGTGGGGCGCGAGAGCGTGTTCCCGGGCCGGGCCGTGGGCAGGCACTTCCCATCGCAGCACCGAGGGCTCCCGGACCTCTTCTGCCCGAGCTGCCGGGATATCCGGGAAGGGCGGGCGCGGGGGAGACCGGCCGGCCGGTGCTGGGAAGGAGCTGCCCCTTCTGGGAAGGGCCTTGATGCAAGGGCCCACCCCCGTGCCCGCGCCCTGCACCCCCGCTTCCGTCAGCCCGGGCGGGGCTCTTGGGAAGGCGCGGGGCGGGAGCGGCTGATTCAAATCCGAGGCCCGAGATGGAGATTGGGCGCCAGGGGGCGGCTGGCTTCACTGGGTCCTGGCCCTGAGCCTGTTTGCTGGGCTGGGGCTCCCGAAGGCCGCACCAACTTTTCCAAGAGGACTTCTGGGTGCTCCCTCAATGTAATTGAGAAGAGCCCCCAGAGATTCTCCCATTCTGCCGCACAGCTGCCAAGTTCCACCAATGGCAGCGGTGGTTGGGCTGTTAGTTGTTCATTCATTCATTCATTCCTTCATTTATTTTGTGGCTGCAGGTCTCTGCCTGCTCCTCACCTTTCCCCCTCCGTGTTGGGGAAGAGGCTCGGTAGGGCTTCCAGGTAGCAGTCCTGTAGCTAACCTGCTTCTGATGAGAACACCTGTCCTCATAGTTAGTACCAGCCCACCTGCCCTCTCTTAGCCCCAGGGCCTTGAATTCTGGCCATCCCAGGGCTGAGCTGGCCTCCGCCCACTTTACAATGAGGGTGACAGACACCAGGGGGAAGGGCAGGGCCTTAGGAAGCTAGCCAGGAAGAGGTAGAATGGGGAGAGGAGGAAGGGAACAATACTTTGCCCAGGCGGGGACCAGGCCGAGAGACCCACAGGAACGTTGTAGTCGTCCAAGTCTGCACTCTGAAGATCTGCAGACATGTTTTGCTCTGTCCTCACAGGCTTTTGAAAATTGGGAAAGTTCACATAAAAATCCAGATATCTGATTTTTCTTGACAAATAAAAAGATCTGGTAATTCTGATCTTGAATTCCTGCGGCAGCCAGGACTGAACCAAGAACCTGCCCGGGACCTGGCCGTGGCCACACCCACACCTTCTGACTGTTTAAACCTTCTGCACTAGCTCCATTACTTGCCTCTTCCCCAAGGGCACCTGGGAGCTCACTCGATCCTCACCCCACCACCCTGTGAGGCCAGGAACCCGATGCCATTTTGCATAGGAAGAAAGCAGGGAGCAGATCAACCACGTCACCCAAGGTCACAGCCAGGGAGAGGTAGTGCTGGGTTATCTGCTCCCAATGGATGCTCTCTTCACTCTGCTGCGTGGTTTCCTTGTGGGCTGTCCAGTGTCCCCAGCAGCGGCTGGGTGGATGTCAGATGTAGACAGCAAATGGAAAGCCCTTGGCCATTGTAGTCTGGGGACTTCTAGGCCACCACAGAGTCCTGAGCTGGGCTGTACAGCTCTTGGCTGAGGCTCTGAAGTGGCACCACCAAAGCATGGAGCAGGAAGGGTTGGTCACGGTCCCACGGTGAACCCAGGCAGGCAAAAGGACACAGAGATCTCTGTGTGGGATGTTGGCCTCTAATCAGTTAGGGGGTGCTCTTTGTTGCTTCTCTCTCTTTGCTGAAAGTGGGCTCCATATGGCCTTCTTGCTCTACATGGGGGCAGTTGCTGGAGAATAGTGCCAAGACTTTCTTAGTCTGTAAATCACAGTACCTTATGGTCAGACTTCCTTGAGCAAAGCTCTTTCTGCTCGGTTCTGCATTCTCTTCCTGGGAAGGTTTACTAACCCTTTTCCTTATTGGACTTGTCCAATACTTCCTGGCAGTTTCTAGAAATGAATCAAAGGGCAGTACCTTACAGTCACAGAGGGTCAGAGGAAGCTAAGGTAACTGCCTTCTAAGAATATTTCAGCTGAATATGGTACTCTACAGTTTATAAAACCCTTTCACACTCACGTGTATTCCTTTGGTTCACACAACTTTAGAGCGGGATAGAGGAGCAATTTGCAAACTTACCTTGAGCAAATTCCCTTCCTCTTTTTCTGTTTTGATTTCCTCATTGATGAAAAAACAAGATGATACTCTCTTTTTAAGGTATTTTCAGGCAAAGCTACTCTGCTTTCTAACTCCTGGGAGTGCTATTCACATTGAATGCCATGTGACAGGTCCTCCTAGGATGGCACAATGGGTGGAACTCCTCGTATGCGTGTTGTGAGGATGAAATGACATCATTTATGTACTAGCACAAGGCCTGGGAGATAGTAGGTGATGAATAAATGCTTATCAAGTGAGTGAACTACTCACTTGGTCATGATGAATTCTGAGGGAAGCTCATAGGAAGAAGGAAGTCCTACAGCCCTCTGTGGCTGGTGTTGCCTTTCCTGCCCATTTTTCTGGATCTCTTGCCAAGTTGCCCTTTGTCCTAGGCCTCTGGGCTCCCAGCCGGCAGAAGGCACAGAGTTATCTATGGGGCCTGGAGTGCTGGGCCTGGGCTGTGTAATGACCAGCCTTCCGCTTGCTTGAAGTTTCCGCTGGGGGGCTGGAAGCCACAGCATCCAGATGGCTAATTGCTTTGTGCCTGTTTCTGCAAATCACAGTGATTCACTGTCCCTGCTGAAAACACGCTCTCTTTTCAAAGATTTAATGGTTTCCAAAATTAATTTAGCCTCATCTGTTATCCCCCTGCCCTTCTGCACTGTCCTCTCTCTCCCCAGCACCCTTTTTTTTCCCTCCCTGCTCCCCATCCCACAATGGAACATTCTGTGTCAAAAGCCGGCTTTTACTCTGCAGGGCAACGTGGAGAGGGATGGGAAGCATAGACCCCTTCCAGGGTCACCTGAACACAAGCTGAGTGTGGCATGTCAGATGGAAGGCCAGGAGGGAAGAGCCAGTGGCAGCTTCTCCTACGACCCCACAGGCTCAGGCCACCAGCTCTCGGTTGAAGAGGTGTCGGTCAGCCTCCCATTTGTAGTGTTTTCCTTAGTGAACACCCAAGGATCACCTGCTTTTTATGTGTGAGGAACATGGTCAGTTTTGTTTGCTTTCGACAGCTCGTTATGGGTCCACGACGCCAGAGTCCTGGCTAAAAGGCCATGAGTTTAGGGAGTCTCTCTCCATCTGCTGCTCGCTTGTTTCTTGACTATCTTTGGATGGTCATTTGTTGGAGCTCTCTCCATGCCAGGCATATGGTAGGCCCTGGGGGGCCAGGGGTAAAAAACTGCTGCAACCCTGGCCTTTCAGGAGCTCAGTCTACAGGGAGAAAGAAAAGGCCTGAGGTCAGCAGGCCTCTCTGATCTGCTTCATCTATTTCAAGCCTGTGTTGTTAACTATATTGAATTTCCCAGTTATTATATTTTCCTGATGAATTGTTGATTTTATCAGTGGAATGTCCATCCCACTTTGACCCTTGTAATGCTTTTTACCTTAAATTCTATTTATTCTGCACATCACTAGGGAACTAGTTGAATCAGTTATGGTATATCCTCACAATGGAGTACTATACCGTTGTGAGAAAGAATGAGGGCCATCTTTATGTGCTGTTATGAAGTGATTTCCAGGATATATTGTTAAGATGGAAAAGCAGGAAGGAGAAAATATGTATTGTATGCAACTGTTTAAGAAAGAGAAATATTCATCTGTGTGTGTGTTTGCTTGTATATTAAAATGCAGAAAAATAAATCATTACATCAAAGTAAATAAATTGATAAAATGGGGTAGAAAGGGAGAGATGTTTGTCAAAGGGTGCAAACTTTCAGTTGTAACATGAAAAAGTTCTGGAGAGCTAACGTACGGCATAGTGACTGTAGTTAATATCACTGTATTGTATATCTGAAATTTGCTAAGAGAGTAGATCTTCAGTGTTTTCGTCACACACAAAAATGACAATGATGTGAGGTAACACATGTTAATTAATTTTATTGTGGAAATCACTTCATTATGTATACATATATCAAATCATCACATTGTATATCCTAAATACATACAATTTTTATTTGTCAATTATATGTCAAATAAAGCCTTGGGAAACAAAAAAGAAAAAAATGCTCATAAAAATTAAAATACAATAAAAGTAAATAAATACAAATATTCCTTTTGGAAGAGGGAGAGACTGGGCGGAGGGGTCAGGAATAGAAGCAAGGCTTCTCTGAATAGACAACTTTCTAGATTTGATTTTGGAATGTAAATATTATACACAGTTATAAAACAAAATTAAAATGGAGAAAGCACATCTTAAAAAAAGACAAATGATAACAACTATGTATCAGTTTGGTGGCAAATCTCACAGAATTATTTCAAAAGACTCTAAAATATAGTATTTAACAGTATGACTGTTGAGAGATATACTCTATGTAGGGAACAATAGCAAAACACCCTGCAAAAATAAACCCCCCTTGGTAATCACATTGCTAGTAACATTACTGCTACTATTATTCTGGAACTATTATAAGTAGGTAAGACGAAGCAAATAAGCAACTGTGTTAACATTAGGATCCAAGATTTTCAGTATAATAGGACAGAGACACAAACATAAAGATCAAATATGTTAAGCAAAAATTCTAAATTTGAAGAAGAAATATTATAAGTCTGGACTTACAATTAATTTAAAATAATCTACTTCCTAGCAGAGTCAACTGAGAAGACCTAGAAATAATAATCAATCCAATAAGAATGAGCACCTCTGAACTCCAGATTTGTGATTTCTAACTACCATGTTCCACTAAAAGGACCAAGTCTTCTCAGGGAAATTTTTCCACGTTTGTCTTGTACATTATCCTACCCTGTGTGTTATAGGATACAAATTTGTCAAACCAGATAGAAGGAAGTTGCCAGAGATGATTAGAGTCTTATCAAAAGAAGAGTAGCATTGACTTGAAGAGGCACCCACTGGCCAAAAATGGGATAATTAAGCACCAATAGAATAATAACTGATTGCATTTATTGCAGCATTATTCACAGTAGCCAACATATGGAATGAACCCAAATGGCCATCTACCCCTCCCTCCCTAACTGCAGTTTCCCCCACAAGAGATCATTACTTCAAATCTTCTAGCTGTTTCTTTTCTCTGTGATAATTTCTTTGTTGTTGTTTTTTTTTATTTTTTGAGAGAGGGTCTTGCTCTGTCACCCAGGCTGGAGTGCAGTGGCACAGTCTCGGCTCTCTGCAGCCTCTGCCTTCCAGGCTCAACTCAAGGAGTCCTCCCACCTCAGTCTCTCCAGTAGATGGGACCACAAGCATGTGCCATTATTCCTGAATTTTTATTTATTTATTTATTTATTTTTGAGAGATAGTATTTCACCATGTTGCCCAGGCTGGTCTCAAACTCCTGGGCTCAAGCAATCTACCTACCTGGGCCTCCCAAAGTGCTGGGATTACAGGCAAGAGCCACCTGCCCAGCCTCTCCTTGTTTTTAAGTGATATGTTTATTCTGTTAATTCTTGATATTGCAGGGACACAGCTCTGCCATGGCACCTGGTG
This sequence comes from Sapajus apella, assembly GCF_009761245.1. Classification (NCBI taxonomy): domain Eukaryota; kingdom Metazoa; phylum Chordata; class Mammalia; order Primates; family Cebidae; genus Sapajus; species Sapajus apella. Next base: position 1,424,425 of record NW_022436984.1, read on the forward strand.
ACCTTGCATATATCCAAATAGGGCACCAAGGCAAAGGGTTGAACCACAGCGAATATGAGTCTTGGCAGAATGACTTGTAGTCTTTTCAGAACACAAGAGAGTGTGGGAGACTTGTGAAGAGCTGCTAAGAAACCATTTTCATCCACTCTTATCTCCCCTGGGAGGCGGTCACAAGACAGACAAGACAAGGCAAAGCCAAGACTTGACTGATTCAATCAGCAAAGATACAATGAACCACTTCAGATTTAGACAGTTTATGACTTATAGACAGAGAAAAAATAAGAATAAGCCGAAAGTGCTAGCTCCCTGTGATCCTTTTCTCACACATCCAAAAGGATGACACAAAAGGAGCCCAGGACTGAAACATGAGTTGTTGGACATCCATTGCTGAGGAACCAGTCTTAGACTGTGGCTAAGCAGTTTTACATTCTTCAGCTTTATTCTGAGGTATGGGGCTTTAGTGATTCGACTCTTTTTGGTTTTTTCCTTTTTTTTTTTTTATTTTGTTTTTAGTGATCTGAAAAGTCAAAGTGAGGAAGTGCTTCACTGTATCTTTGCTGATTGAATCAGTCAGGTGTTGGCCTTGCCTTGTCTTGTAGGTGATAGACACCATCTATTGATTTCCTGTGTGATAATTAAGGTTTTAGTTTTCTTACATTTTCCCTCTCTCGTATAAATGTAGTATGATTTTTTAAAAAATTAAGTCAGTAGTCAATGTTTACATTGTTCTGGCTCTGCTGAAGATGGTATTGCATAACAACATTCCCTCCAACTTTGTGTTTTTCCTGCAGTTAAGAGTTGCCATAGTTTTTCTTTACTTAGTTTTCAAAAATAGCTATTGCTAATATTTTCCAAATGTTCTGTGTATATCTGTTGAACATCTAGCAACGCTTTTCTTCCAAATGTCCAAGTATATGAAATAATCACTCACTATCCCCTCCTCTACTGCCAGAGATCTCTCGTCTTTGCCCTGTCATCTTGCTACAATTTGGACTTGTTACTCTCTACACCTGGGGCTCAGGTGTCATCTTGGGACTTCTTACCATCAGTCTTCTGCTTTGCATTGCTTCTCTGTTTTCTGGAGTCCCTTTGTTCCTTGTTCTTGGCTCGGTCTTTCATTTCACTGAATCATATCCCTCACTATCTTCCTAAGAAAAGGTGTGTAGGAGGTAAAAATTTTGAGTTTTTACATATCTGGAAATGTCTTTATTCCACAGTTATCCTTTATTTGGCTAAGTATAGAACACCAGGATAAAAATAATTTTCACTCAGAACTTTGGGTGCCCAACACTACTCTCCTCCTGTACTGCTGTTGTACTCCTTCGTACATGACGTGAGTTTCTCTCTAGAGGTTATTAGTTTATTCCCATTTTCCTGGAATTCTGAAATTTAAAATTATTGCCTTGGTATATTCCCCCATTCTAATGGACACATTTAATGGACGCTTTCAATTTGGAGATTTATGTCCTTCACTTCTGGGAAAATTATCTATCTATCTATCTATCTGTCTATCTATCTATCTACGCATCCATCCATCAATCATCTATTTATTCATTCTATCCTTTGTTTTCTCTGTTTTCAATGCTGAATAAAAGTTTTGAAACTTTTTGAATATACTTTTAACAGTCTTTCTTCTCCTAGCTTTTATTTCTTTTATTCTACTTTCTGGGAGATTTCTTCAACTTTATTTTCCTACTCTCCTGACCACTTTTTTTTTTCTTTTTACAGACAGAGTCTCGCTCTGTCACCTAGGCAGGAGTGCAGTGGCATGATCATAGCTCACTGTAGCCTCAAAATCCTGGACTGAAGTGATCCTCCTGCCTCAGCTTCCGGAAGTGCTGGGATTTCAGGTATGAGCCACTGCACCCAGCAGTGATCACATTTTTAATTTGTAAGAGCTCTTTATCATCCTCTGATTATTTCTACTTCACATCGTCCTGTTCTTTTTCATAGATACGTATCTTTTTAAAAATCTGTGAGACTATCAGTTAAAAACACACATAAAAAATTTTAAGTTTATTTTTACGTCATTTCTGTTTCCTTTAGCGCATTTGTTTGTTTGTTTGTTTGTTCTGGTCTCCCTCTTTCATGCGGGATACTTTTTGCAAATTTCTGGTGATCCTGGGTTATCCAGTCATACGTAACAGTGAGGCATCACAATGATTGGCGACTCCGTTATGTGGGCAGATATTTGAGTGGGAGTTCTCAATCTCAGGCTGTTTCATTGGGAAACCACAGAAGTCCATCCTTCAGAGGTCAGTAAAGGGTGGGTTTGAGACGTTTGGGTGGGGGGCATTTTGACAGCATGGCTTCTCCTTTGGCATGTTTAATTGTGATGTTTGACAGACATCCTTGTAGTCAAAGATGACACTTTTAAAATAAATTGTCTCCTAATGATGACTTGGGCCCTGTCACTCAATGGGAGAATCAGCAGAACCTATAGGATCTTATGTGGAATTGACATTTTCTATTGTAATTTTATTCCTGTTTGTTTTAAAATTTTCTTTGTGTTTCACCAGAAAAGAAAGATGATGCTCAGTTTTAAACTTAACAGTGCACAAGTTGCTTTGTTACAATACCCAGTGTGTACTCACACACAAAAAGTCCATCTTCAGCGGACTTTTCTCTGAAGCTGACAAATCTTTTTTCAGTGAAGAATCCTCCAATCTTCTAGCCAGGGAACATATACCTGATAGTCGTTTTCTGGGAATGGGGCAGGGGAGGGAGCCTGGCAGTGGGCTCCACTGCGAACGTGAAGACTTAAACCTAATCCTCCAGTCTCAGCCAGACACCTGCCCTACTGTTGTTGGGATCCCTGAACCTGGGGGTGCTCTGGTTCTATTTCTCTAGAGAAAAAACCTCCAGTCAAGTGCAAGGACACAGTTGCCTGACTATATGGGATTGGGAGGGGATATGGAGTTGTAATTTCTTCATATATTTCTTTCAACTCTTCCCTAGGGTTTAGCCTATGCTTCCAACTCACTTCCTGAAGAAGCTGCTGCCTCCAAGTTCCCAGCTCTCAGAGCTCTCTGGGGAGAATCTGCGCAGTCCTCACCATCAGTGCCATCCTTGGGCCTTTCAAGCCTTCCTGTTCTCCACTCTGCTAATTCAGTTACCACTATGGCAGCCACTTTCAATCATCCCCAAATTTGCTAAGTTATTTTGTCCACTGAGGTCCTCACTGCCATCCTCTGAATTCTCATGGGTTTATGCTTTTGTGGGGTCTGTGGAGAAAAAGGAGATAAAGATATATGGTCAATTTCTTATCTCCAGTATCTCTGACACCACGTGTTGTCAGCCACCCACTTTTAAAACTAGAATTTATGTTTTTAATTTAAATTTTATTTTTAAATTGATAAATAATTGTATATAAAGGGTACAATGTAATTTATATATATTTATATACATAAATATATATAGTACTTGTATATACATGTATTGTACCATGTGAATACACACACACACACACAGACACACACACACACACACGTTGTACTTAAGGAGTACAATGTGATTTATATATATATAAACATACATATATGTTATTCCCTATTTGTATATGTTTTATGTGTATATAACATGTATATATGTTATATATATATATTTATATCACATCGTACTCCTTCAGTACAATGTGTGTGTGTGTGTGTGTGTGTATATATATATGTATACACACATTGTACAATACATGTATATACAAGTACTATACACACACTCACACATTGTGGAATGATTATATCAAGCTGATTAACACATTCATCACCTCACACATTTATTTTTTGTAGTGAGAAAATTTACAATCAATTCTTCTAGCAATCTACATGATTATTAACTATTGTCATCATGCTGTGGAACAGAGCTAGAAAACTTCTTTCTCCTATCTGAAACTTCATACCCTTTGGTCAACATCTTCTTCCTTGCCTTCCCAGCCTCTGGTAACCACCATTCTACTCTCTAAAGTAGGAATTTATTTTAAATGTTCCCTAAACATTTATTTCAAGCATCCAAGATTCCATAAAAGTCTTTATGTCACCTTCTCCTTAAAGGTCTTGATCTATTCCCAGCCTTGGGAATAGATCACTTGGCCAAACTAAAACCTCAGTTCTCACGTTGCTGTCCTCGCCAGGCTCTGAGTCCTCTGGTCCTTTTTCCCTGGCCTCCCTTCAGTTGTCCTTCTGGAGGTCCACTGACAAGAAATGCAGGCATCCTAGGCACTCCCTGGATGACAAAATCCTCTTCTACAAATATCTCTGCCCTAAGTGGCTGCTCAGGCAGGGTAAAAGGCAAGGCGTGCCTTTGGTGAGAGAGCGTGTTCTCCACATTCTTCCCCACTGTGGACAAAGTTCTCAGAAGCCACTTTGGCTGCAAGGAAGTATCCCTTAAATGGTGTGTTCTCACATCACCACGCACCACATTGCCCAAGGGAACACGGCTATAATTAGCACATGGGCTCCTCACCAGTCCATCACATTCTAGTAAACCCAGATGTAAGGGAGACTTGGTGGAAAAGAGGAGAAAGCCAAAAAACAGACAAAACAAGAAGAGGGGAAGAAGGATGATGGGGGAAGGGTGGTGATACTATTCATTATAAGCTTTGTAATTAATGATTATAATAATTACTTGCATTTGCAAAGATTTTCCACATGCATGGTTTCATTCACTACATGTAACAACACAAAAAAGTACACATTTAGTCCCTTTAAACTACCTTATGGGTTCAATCCGCCGTTGTAGATTCTAGAACTTAATTATAACTATCATCTATGACTTTCTTATGGAGAAATTTGCTCCAAGTTTCAAACAATGATTTACAAATGTTTTCATACACCGCGTGGAAGTTTAGGGCTGCCTGAGTAGATGAAGGCACACCATGATTTCTCTGAAAGTGGAGGACTTATTCCACAGGGGTTGATGGTGAGTCTCCTCTGAGCCAGCTGTGGTGCTGAGTGCCGAGGTGAAGGTAAAGGTGCATAATGCTGGATGCTCCTGCCCACAGCGAGTGGGTCTAAGAAGAGAGCACCTGATGCTGCCAAGGGACTGCAAAGGAAGGATTCAGTGAGGGACTGCAAAGGAAGGATTCATAGACCAGAACATTGACATGGATCTGTCCATCAGAAAAGGTAGGGTAGGGCATTTTTGCAGAGAACGTGATGGACAAACACATGAAGGCACAGTTAATAATTGAATATGGGCAAACCAAGGGCAGCATCCCAGTAGCAGACGTGGGAATTGTTACCACCCAACAAAGAGGCCTCCTTGAGTATTCATACACTGATTTTCCTCAGGGGAGCTATTTCTCCACACCAACTTTCAGTGCATGTGATTGGGTAGGACTGGGTATAACACTCATGCCTGACAATTCATCAGAGAGATTCACTCAGAAATCGGCATGTGACCCACTCTGGGCCCCTGAGAGTGGATCCTGAGATTTTTGCTAGAACTCTTGGAAAAGAAGCGTGTTCTTTCTCTGCCAGGATTGTAGAGTAAGTGTAGGTGGATATTAGTATATCGGATTGTTTGTTTGCCTGTTTGTTTATATGCATTGAGTAAGGTCAGAAAGAAATATCTTAAAATATTGACATCAATGAGTTTTTTGTAGGGGGATAATGATGACATTTAGGGTTTTTGCACATTTACATGTTATTTATGTTTTCTACAAATTTATTATATTTATATTAAAAATAGATTTTTTTTCTTTGTTTTATTTTTCTGAGACAGAGTCTCTGTCGCCCAGGCTGGAGTACAGTGGCGCCATCTTGGTTCACTGCAGCCTCTGCCTCCCAGGTTCAAGTGATTCTCGTGCCTCAGCTGCCAGAGTAGCTGGGACTACAGGCGTGCACCTCCACACTTGGCTAATTTGTTTTTGCATTTTTAATAGAGGCAGGGTTTTTCCATGTTGGCCAGGTTGGTCTATAACTCCTGGCCTCAAGTGATCCACCTGCCTCGGCCTCCCAAAGTGCTGGGATTACAGGCATGAGCCACCATGCCCTGCTAGTTTTTTTTTTTTTTTTTTTTAGACAGAGTCTTGCTTTGTTGCCCAAGCTGGAGTGAAGTGGCGTGATCTCAGTTCACTGCAGTCTCCACCTCCCTGGTTCAAGTGATTCTCCTTCTTCAGCCTCCTAAGTATCTGGGATTATAGGCGTGTGCCACCATGCCTGGCTAAATTTTGCATTTTTAGTAGAGACAGGGTTTCACCACAATAGCCAGGCTGTTCTTGAACTCCTGGCCTCAAGTGCTCCACCTGCCTTGGCCTCCCAGAGTGCTGGGATTACAGGTATGAGCCACCATGCCCAGCCAAAATAGATTTCGATGTTATAAATTATTATTTTAAAAATATTTAGGCTGGGTGCAGTGGCTTATGCCTGTAATCCCAGCACTTTGGGAGACCAAGGTAGGTGGATCACCTGAGGTCAGGAGTTGGAGACCAGCCTGATCAAAATAGTGAAAACCCATCTCTGCTAAATATACAAACTTAACTGGGCATGGTGGTGCATGCCTGTAACCTCAGCCACTTGGAGACTGAGACAGGAGAATCGCTTGAACCCGGGAGGTGGAGGTTGCGGTGAGCAAAGATCACACCATTGCACCCCAGCCTGGGCAATAAGAGTGAAACTTCATCTCAAAAAGATATATATATATATATATATATATATATAAAATATACATATATTTTATAATACATTATAAAACTATAAATATGTACTATAATGATTATGTTTATAATATATGAATAATAGATTTGTGTAATTTTTACATTAACATAAAACAGAAGTGCTTTAAGCCCCAAATGCCCATTTATTCCTTCCCTTGGTTCCAGTTTTAAACCCAACTCCTGAAACCTGGCAGGACCTGCCTCCTGAATCCCAAGTTGATTCAGTTTCCTATAACAACTTTTCCAAAAGAAAGCATTTTACCTTTTCAAAGTCAGGTATTTAGCAAAAAGAGACATTTCAAAGTAAAACATTTAGGAACTCAGAGGTCACACTGGAGTTGTGCGTGCCCCATTAGACCTCAGGCCTCCTCACAGCACAGAGCGGGGAAGGATGGGTGGGACTCTGTTCTCAGGAGGGGCTCTGACTCCCAGCCAGCTGTGGCAAGGGGACCAGCGGTGGCTGTGCCAGTTTGACCTGACTTTGTAGTCCTTTCAGGAAGAGCTCAGTGGGTTGTTGAACTAGGCTGGATGTCCTTGGTAGCCCTGCCAGAGAGAGGAAAGGACACAATCTGCAGCCACCCCCCTGTCACCTGCCTTCACAGTAACAGTCCCTGCAGTCACCAAATGGGAACCGCACAGCTCGGCCCTTCCTGGGTTTCCTCTCCCCTTGTTTGCAAGGACTCCTGAGAATTCACACACACCCTGGGTGCCCTCCTTGCTAATCACCAGCTCAATCCTGCTGGTGCCCGCTACAGAAACAGAGCTCTCTCTCTTTTTGATACGAAGTCTTACTCTGTCACGCAGGCTGAAGTGCAGTGGTGCCATCTCAATTCACTGCCACCTCTACCTCCTGGGTTAAAGCGATTCTCCTGCCTCAGTCTCCCCAGTAGCTAGGGTTATAGGCTCCCGCCATGACACCTGGCTAATTTTTTGTATTTTTAGTGGAGATGGGGATTCACCATGTTGGCCAGGCTGGTCTCAAACTCCCAACCTTGGATCCGCCTGCCTCGGCCTCCCAAAGTGCTGGGATTACAAGTGTGGGCCACCGTGCCCAGCCTAGGCCCCTTTCTTAAATTCCCCAAGCACAGCTTTAACAAAACTCCCTATAACCCTTGCAGAGATACCGTTCTCTCTCAAAGAAAGCCACCTTCTACCGTGACTAAGAGGAGCCTCTGCCCTCACATGGTCCTGCATTGCACTGTCTCCTTTCCAGAAAAGGTTCACGTTTTATCCTTGCATAACCCAAAGACCTATTAAAATCTTTTCCTAAAAACAAAAGGGATTATTCTCACAAGAGCAAGTTGCTTCCAACTTCACCGGAGACAAAGAAATTGGAATCAAACCCCAAGCCCGTGTGGCCCAGAATAGCAGTTTGCTCTTTTTTTCTTGCCATTGCTTTTTTCAAAAATAGCGGAGGCCATTTTTTGCACACCACATTCTATACCTGTTTGGAAACCAAAGGCTGAGTCTGAAAGAGGGACAGGGACTGGGCTGGGAGGGGAAGGCTGCAGGAGAGACTCAGGAAGAGGGAGTGAGGTCAATGAACACAGAAACCACCAGTTTTTCCAAGGCGGGACCTTTTATCTTGGAGTCAGATATGGGGAGAGGGGGCCGGGCGTCAGCTAGCTGTGGGATCATGGGCAAGTCTTAGAGGTGCCTCTTTCAACTTCAAAACTCTGAACTAAGGGGAGGCAGGGGGTTTGCTCCCCAGGTGCAGGCTTCCCACCTGCCTTGTCCTGGATTGCATCAGAGCTGCTCAGGACTCATTTCCCCACCTCCACAGGCGCCTACGGCCCCCTCCCCCTCCCATAACTTATTAGCTACAGATAACATCCCTTTGTTCTCTCAGTGACTCCACACCCACGGAAGGAGAGGGGGATGAAGAAACCTGCCAGGAAGGTGCCTCCCGCCAGTATCTGATGAAGGTAAGAGGTAAGAGGCTGCCCGTTTACTGCTTGTGCCTTCCAGGGAAGTTTCTTACCCAGGGCTACCACCCGTTTCAGGAGGCGTTTCTGGGCTAGGCTTCCTGGCAGCAGAGGCTCTCAGGCATTGGGGCTGCTGAGGGTATGTGGTGAAGGCCCTTGGCTTGGAAATCTTCACCTTAGACTCATTAATAATTTTTTCCAAGTAATCCTCATTAGGTGTCTCCCAATGGCTCCCACCAGATTGCAATCAGGCCCTAACTTCGTAGCCTTTTTTGCCAATCCTCTCAATCCAGACCCACTGAGCTCCCGTTACATAGAACCATCTGCGATTTCCTTGAACATGTTATGCATTTTCATGCTTCTGTGACTACTTTGCATATGCTGGTTCCTTTGCCTGGAGTGCCTCCTACCACTTCTCTTCTTAAAGAACTCCTATTCATCCTTCAAGACCCTACTCAAAAGTCAGGTTCTTTTTCAAAGCCTCACTTGACTTCCCAGGCAGGGTTGGATGCTTTGTGCTCCAGGTACAGGGTTCCTTCCCTGGCTCATCTCGGGTTAGGGTGATTATGAGGATTTGCATGTTTATCCTCCTTCTAGTTGTTCCTCCAGGGCAGGACCTGTCATTCACCTTGCAAACGTGGTATACAGCACAGTGCCAGGCCCTAGTCCTTCCTCAGCCAATATTTGTGGAAGGATAAACACAATTTCTTCTGGATTTGTTGTATTTTTGAGTAGCAAGAAGGGGATGCTTTTGTCACTGCGGACGTTCCCTGGCCTCCAGTGCCATCTCTCCAGACAAAGGTCACATATTTGTGGGTCTGTATATTCGCACAGGATCAGTATGCCACTTTTCAGGCCTACTGATCCTGTGTGAGTATACAGACCCACAAATATGTGACCTTTGTCTAGACCTGATTTATTTATTTTACACATTAACCTTACAGGTGGTTGTTATTGTTACCATCATAAAATAAAGAGATTGATATGCCAAGAGGTTAAGTGTCATGTTCAAGGTGACAGCACTTGGATGGCAAAGCTGGGACCTGAACCCAGGTATTCTGGCTGCAAAATCTTCTTTTACCTACATCAGAGGTTCTCAGTAAGTGGTCTTGAATCAGTAGGTCAGCATCACCTGGGAACTTGTTAGAAGTGCAAATTCTTGGATCCCACCTCAGACCCGCCAAATCCAAAACTCCAAGGGTGGGGCCCGGCAATCTGTTTTAACCTGTGCCACAGCTGCTCCACTAGCTGCCCAGAGCCAGGGGAGGGTGCTCCAAAGCTGACTTTCACCGCTGGGAACCTGTCAGGCACTGCAGAAGGCAAGAAAATGCGTGAACTGAGAATTAGGAGACAGAGTTCTAGTCCCGCCAGTTCTGCAATTATTGGTTGAGTGATTTGGAGCACATTATTTAATGTTTAATCTCCCTGGGCCTCAGTTTTCTCACCTGTAAAATGAGGATGATGACTAAATGTTCCCACCTCTAATTTTCTTTTAGATTCTGTTATTCAGCTCTCCTTTGGAATAATATGTTGTCTGGGCCAAGGATGGAATGAAGACAGAGTATGATGGCTCATTTTGACTTTTTCCAGACTTAGAAATGGAGAGCCCCCAGAGTCCAAATCCTTGGACCCGCCTTCTTCCTTAGGGCCAGAAGGTGAAAGGAAGCAAAGATTTGAGTTGATTCATGAAACTTTACTGGGCAAAGAATAGAAAATGTTGTTTGGACCCTCCTCCACTGTCTGGGGCCCCCCACATGAGCTCTCTCACTGGTTCCTTCACCTGCCTCCCCACTGTGGCTCTGCCAGCCCCTCTCTGTCCCCTCTGTGAGCCTGAGAACATTCTCTGCACCTGCATCTGGGGTTGCCCAATTCACATGCTCTTGTTTATTCACGGTTCTTCTGCGGAAGGGTGGGGCTGGAGTCAGGGTGACTTACTAGGTCTGACAGGGGCTTGGTGGCCTCATGGGGAGCCCCTCAGACACACTGAAGCCCCATCCTACTGGCTTCACATGGACCCAAGGGACCTCCCTGGAGCCCACCCCACAAAGGATGGGACTGTACTTACTGGACACTGGTGGAGCCCAGCATTCAGCTGACAGCTGAAAAACCTCAGGTCTACCCTGGGCTAAAAGGAAGGAAGAATGTTTCTTGCCCCTTTTGAGATGTTTACAAAAATTCAAAAAAGCAATTGTGCTGTCAAAGTAGAGCCCTGAATCAGAAAGGTGGTTAGAAGAATTTTTTTTTTTTTTGAGACAGAGTCTCACACTGTCACCAGGGCTGCTGTGCAGTGGTGTGATCTCGGCTCATTGCAAGCTCCACCTCCCAGGTTCAAGCGATTCTCCTGCCTCAGCCTCCTGAGTAAGTAGCTGGGATTACAGTCGCCCACCACGAGGACCAGCTAATTTTTTGTGTTTTTAGTAGAGACAGGGTTTCACCATGTTGGCCAGGCTGGTCTCAAACTCCTGACCTTGTGATTTGCCCGCCTTGGCCTCCCAATGTGCTGGGATTACAGGCATGAGCCACTGCACCCAGCAGGAGAATTTTAATCACCCAGGAGCTGATACTCAAGTCCAGAGGGACTATGAGAACTGGGGAGTTTCAGAAGTTCGTCAAAGAACATGTTGCCTTTGGCAAAACCGCACATGTCAAAGAGCCCGAGTGTCTGTTCAATGTGTATTACTCTCAGAGAGACTTTCAGCACAAGGTTTTCAGAAGCCAGGTAAAGCCTGAAAGTGTAGGACAACAGGTTCCCCCAGCAACCCTCGGGTGAAAAGCCAAAGAAGGTGGTTCTTAAATGAGGGCTCAGGGAAGACCGGAAGCCAATGTCAACTCCTCCTCAGTTGAAGGTCACTGAGGCTGCATTTCTTAGCTGCAAGTGACCTGGGGAAGCTGGCCACCCTTAGATGATCAGTGGAACTACATGCTAATAAGAATATGCATGTAAAGTTGTGTGGAGTTATGGCTTCGATGCCTTTTAAATCAATACACATTGTCTCAACCTAGTTCCCTGGAGTCCCATGTTAACACCTTCTGCTGATGGCTGCTTTCTTGACCCATTCTGAGCACCCAAAAGTGTCCCCGGTAATTGAGTTCAACCTGGAACCTGCTGACCTCCCTAGCGGTTTTGGAACTTCCCAGGATCCCAGGGGGCTTGAAAACCTTAGGACCACCCAGGCATAGATTAGGATTCCTGGATTGCTCCAGGATCAGCCCTCTCCCCGCCACCCCCCGCAGTCAGGTCCTGTCCCATCTCAGCCTGAAATTGGCCTGCTTTCCTCCAAGACTTGGATGGAAGATTCTTCTGCATATGTTCCAAATGTATTTCAACTTCTTAGAGTCTCCTAAGCATCTCACTGTCAAGCCTCTATGACTTCACAGACACTGAACACTTCTCTCTGGTGCTGTCTTCTACACGAAGATTGGCCACGTCTGAACACTTAGTCTCAGCATGCTGATGCAATCTAGCTGTGGCCCTTTGGCCGGTCACTTTACTTCTCTTGGCCTCAGTTTTATCATCTGTAAAATGGGAATGTTGCTTTAGATGCCCTCTGAGATCTTCCAATTCTAACATTCTGAGATTCTGGGGGCCACCCTGGCCGAAACAGGTTCAGAGGTGCTGCACATCACCCCACACATGGCCATGAGGATGTAGGAGAGAGTCCATGTGGTGTCAGGACAGTGGGGAAGACCCTGGGGCAGATGAGTACTTTTCCTTCACGGACTTGGATTTGAGGAGAGCCTGTTGGGTGGGTCCTGGCTGGAAAGAGTGAGACAGCCTCCCTCAGCCTCGCCCTCTGCTTGAGTGGTTGCCTCACAGTAACTTAACCCTCCTCCCACTTCCCAGGGTGGGGTAGGGAAGGGCAGATGGGGGACAGCTGATGAAATAGGCAGACACAAGCGTGTGTTCTTCAAAGACAAAGCCAGGGTCAGCAGAGCTGGACCAACTTGGGCTGCAATCGCAGGCCCTTCTCTCTGCAGAGTTTCAATTTCCTCTTCACTCCTTGACTCTCTCCTAATCACTTAAATGGGGTGTTTTTTTCTGAGCACCAGAGCCAGTGGTTGATACTTTGTGTTAGAGTTTACCCATCGTCGTCCACTTGTGTTGCTCTTAAACTGAAGCCAAAGAGAATGTCCTTGGCTGCCGGGAAAGTGTGCAATGGGGGCACCCAGGAGCGGGCTAGTTGTTCTGAGACTCTGATCCCACCAGACCATACTTTCTGTGCGCTCTTCCAGGAGGAAATGGATCCAGCCAGAAGGATCAGAGAGTGTCAGAAGATCCGGAAACTTCCTCTGTGTGGCCAAAGTCTCAAAATATGCCATTCTATTCTGGGGAATGCCATTTCTATTCTGGGCTCCATCCATCAAATAGAAATGGGACTCTAGGCTACTTTCCCATCTCCCAGGAATGTGGATGCCTAGAACACAATAATTCTTTTAATCTTCTAAGTTATGTATATTAAAAAAAACAGATTCCAGGACAGGTACAGTGGTCCGCATCTGTAATCCCAGCAGTTTGGGGGGCTGAGGTGGGCAGATCACTTGAGGCTAGGAGTTGGAGACCAGCCTGGGCAACATAGTAAGAACCTATCTCTAAAAAAAAAAAAAAAAAAAAAAAGCTGAGTGTGGTGTTTCATGCCTGTAGTCCCAGCTACTTGGGAGGCTGAGGTGGGAGGATCGCCTGAGTCCAGGGAGGTTGAGGCTGCAGTGAACCATCATTGCACTACCGCACTCCAGCTTGGACAACAGAGTGAGACTCAGTCAAGGAAAAAAAGATTCTAAAAGGGGGAAAAAAGAGAAGGCATATTAAGTCCTCGACAAAAGGAAAATTGCTAAATATTGCATTTAAGCTAGCTTAATAATGAGCAACTATACCTTCATCATAAGTTGCAAAGAACTTTGTCATACTAAATCCACACTTCGACACTGTATATTCCCTCAAAAGTCTTCCTAAGGAAAGTCCAAGTATAGTTAAACTACACACCAATCATAGTCATCCTAATTTACTGAACGCTGATCATGGGGCAGGGCCTGTACTATGTGATTTAAATGAATTATCACATTTCATCCTCACAAGCACCCTATGAGACTGAATCTATTAACCCCATTTTATAGATACCAAAACTGAGGCACAGAGGCTTTCTCTCTTTTTTTTTTTTGAGACAGAGTCTTGCTCCATTGCCCAGGCTGGAGTGCAGTGGCATGATCTTGGCTCACTGCAATCTCCACCTCCCTGGCCCAAGCAATTCTCTGAGGGACAGAGGTTTGAATAACTTGTCCAAGGACACAGAGCTAGTAAGCGACAGAGCCACGGTATTGAGCTGCTTTCCCTGACTTTAGAACTTATGCTCTTAACCAGCTGAAAACTTCACATACACAAATAGAGAATTTAGCGGGGATAGAATCCTTAAAAATATAAAAGTTTTGCTAGAATGTTCTCTAAACCCAAAATTCCCCCATAACTTCAGTAAATAAGACCTACGGCCCGACATGGTGTGGCTCACGCCTGTAATTTCAACACTTTGGCAGGCCAAGGTGGGAGGATCACTTGAGCCCAGGAGTTCGAGACCAATCTGGGTAGCACTGTTAGACCCTGTCTCTACAAATTTTTTTTTATAAATTAGATGGGTGTGGTGGCACATGCTTGCAGTCCCAGCTCCTTGGGAGGCTGAGATGGGAGGATTGCTTGAACCCAGGAGTTCAAGGCTGCCAAGACTGCACCACTGGATTCCAGCCTGGACAGAAGAGTGGGACCTTGTTTTAAACAAACAAACAAACAAACCCACCATAATTTTCTTTTTTTGTAGTTTTTCTTTTGAGATGGAGTCTTGCTCTGTTGCCCAGGCTGGAGTGCAGTGGTGCCATCCTGGCTTACTGCAACCTTTGCCTGCTGGGTTCAAGCAATTCTCCTGCCACAGTCTCCCAGGTAGCTGGGATTACAGGTGTGTGCCACCACGCCTGGCTAGTTATTGTATTTCTAGTAGAGGTGGGGTTTCACCATGTTGGCTAGGCTGGTCTTCAACTCCTGGCCTCAGGTAATCTGCCCACCTCAGCCTCCCAAAGTGCTGGGATTACAGGCATGAGCCACTGCACCCAGCCCATAATTTTATTTTCTGAAATTTGTTTTAAGGAACATAAATTTTGAATGCAAAGTATAGATTTTTGCTCTGTGGGAAGGCACACACCTAAACCTTTCACCCAGTCGGTTAATTCTGATATGATTAATTCTGTTAATAGTAAACAACTGACTTATTTTCTTATTGGTATTGAATAACCACATTTAGAAAGGGCCTAGGCAAGGTAGTTTATAATTTAAGTATGAATCTTCTAATTATACATTTGTTTGTATATATTTATGCATAATCAAATTTAATCAAATGGAGAGCCTGAAAGAATGAGATTATAGTGTTAGCATGGTAGATCAGGAGTTGTGGGCATTCTTCTTGCATCAGCCATCAACTTGATTTATAGATGTTTTATCTCATTAACCTTTAAGTCATAGAGCTAATTAGTGGCTCTGGGAACTGCAAAACGCACTTGAAGCAATCATGTAGCTCTTTAACGTCACCATACACTGAATTAAACTGGACCCAATTATTCTAAACCATAGAAGACATCTTTTGAAAGACTTTGTCTCCTTCATTTCAAATGGCTCCCTGGGATGAAAATCACACTTTATGAGAACCGAGATTTGCTCTTCTAGCTGCATGCCATATCATATTAAAACCATCTGAATGCTTCAAAAGCTCGTTTCACAGAGAGACACATGTATGCAGATTGGTGTGATTATCCCTGTTTGGGTGAAGTTGCCCCAGGACCCTATGGAGGGTGTCACCCTGAGGATAGCACTGCTGGCCTTCCACCTGCAGCTAGGGATCAGGGCAGCCATGCTGGGACCCAGATTGTTCAGCAGGCTGCCATCTTGAAGGTGGAGATGGCCCCTTGGCACTAACAGACCTATAGGCACCCTTTTGTTTTCACTTCCCTGTTCTCATTTCTGGATAGAAGCCCTCATAATCATCACTGGTCATTAGAGAAATGCAAATCAAAACCACAATGAGATACCATCTTATGCCAGTTAGAATAGTGATCATTAAAAAGTCAGGAAACAACAGATGCTGGAGAAGATGTGGAGAAATAGGAGTGCTTTTACACTGTTGGTGGGAGTGTAAATTAGTTCGACCATTGCGGAAGACAATGTGGTGATTCCTTAAAGATCTAGAACCAGAAATACCATTTGACCTAGCAATACCATTACTGGGTATATACCCAAAGGATTACAAATCCCTCTACTATAAAGACACATGGACACGTATGTTTATTGTAGCACTATTCACAATAGCAAAGACTTGGAAGCAACCCAAATGATAGACTGGATTAAAAAAATGTGGCACATATACACCATGGAATACTATGCAGCCATAAAAAAGGATGAGTTCGTGCCCTTTGCAGGAACATGGATGAAGCTGGAAACCATCATTCTCAGCAAACTAACACAGGAACAGAAAACCAAACACTGCATGTTCTTTTTTTTTTTTTTTTTTTTTGTTTGTTTGTTTTTTTTTTTTTTGAGACGGAGTTTCGCTCTTGTTACCCAGGCTGGAGTGCAATGGCGCGATCTCGGCTCACCGCAACCTCCACCTCCTGGGTTCAGGCAATTCTCCTGCCTCAGCCTCCTGAGTAGCTGGGATTACAGGCACGCGCCACCATGCCCAGCTAATTTTTTTTTTGTATTTTTAGTAGAGACGGCGTTTCACCATGTTGACCAGGATGGTCTCGATCTCTTGACCTCGTGATCCACCCGCCTCGGCCTCCCAAAGTGCTAGGATTACAGGCGTGAGCCACCGCGCCTGGCTCTGCATGTTCTTACTCATAAGTGGGAGTTGAACCATTGAGAACACATGGACACAGGGTGGGGAACATGACACACTAGGACCTGTCAGGGGGTGGTGGGCTAAGGGAGGGATAGCATAAGGAGAAATACCTAATATAGATGACAGGTTGGTAGGTGCAGTAAACCACCATGGCATGTGTATACCTATGTAACAAACCTGCATGTTCTGCACATGTATTCCAGAACTTACAGCATATATATATGAAGTATATATATGAATATATATAAAGCATATATATATATATATATATATATATGAAAGAGGCCCTGACAAAAGTGTTATGACAAAGACCCAGACCTGGAAGCCTAAGCAGACACAGCCTTTCTTCTCTTTCCAGCCTTCTGATGGGAGAATTTTGAACTTCTTGGCTCCCCACTCCATGTGGCTAAAGTAATGGCTAGGGCCAGGCGAGGTGGCTTATGCCTGTAATCCCAGCATGAGCATAATCAAATTTAATTAAATGGACAGACTGAAAGAATGAGATTATAGTGTTAGCATGGAAAGGAAAATGGCTAAATATTGCACTCAAGCAATTGGGAAGCCCAGGCGGGCAGATCACTTGATGTCAGGAGTTTGAGACCAGCCTGGCCAACATGATGAAACCTTGTCTCTACTAAAAATACAAAAATTAGTCGGGCATGGGCACACATCTGTAATCCCAGCTACTTGGGAGGCTGAGGTGGGAAAATCGCTTGAATGCAGGAGGTGGAGGTTGCAGTGAGCCCGAGATCGCACCACTGTACTCCAGCCTTGGCAACAGTGTGAGACTCTGTCTAAAAAAAAAAAAAAAAAAAAAAAAACAATGCTAGGATGAAAGGATGAGAGAAATTTAACAGGCCAAATTAATTTACATAAGAAAGGGCATGAAGCTACTTTCTGGATGGAGAATGGGCTGGGTGCAGTTGCTGAGTGGACTTTGTGTAAGAAAACAGGCTACCTCTTCAAGACACTTTGTAAAGACTTATATTATTTTTAGGGCATTTGGAGTTCAACGTGTGTTTCTGATGAAAAGGACATCACAAAATATGAACCTTCATAGGGGAGGAAGAAGGCTCAGGCTTATTCAACTTACATTTCAAATAATTTTCTGATAGAGGAAAGGGATTTGGGTAGAAACTCCTAGGATGATGACTTACAGTGGGGTTTTCTGAATTCTCATGGTTTTAGAACAGGACTGTGAAGTGTAGAAAGCAAGAGCCAGAGGCCTGTGGAATGCAGTCTTATCAGATGGGGGCCTTCACCTCCACTGGACATGTGGGTGAAGCTGAGGTTTCTTCTGTGGTTGATTTCACATGAACTAGTCCTAGTGTCAGGGGACCCCAAACTTTAATTTCTTTCTTGGATTTAGTTTGAAAATGGACTAGATTGTTAATATACAGAAGAATTTTTGTGTGGGTTCTTGCTCCTTAAATGCCAAACTGATGTTCTAATGCCTTTTGACATGTCTCCTGCTGAGTGACTCAGCCCTGGCCTCATGGACCCTCCACAGGCTCTCCCTCCCTCAGGGTTGCAGGTGTGTCCCCACCTTGGATCAGAGGCCAGGAAACTAACCACAATCTCCTGGCTATGAGACCTGGCTCCTGCCTCAGAGGCAAAACAGGGTGAAATACAGGCAGGCAGGATCCCAAACCACAGAAGCTCAAGTTAGGTCATTCTTGTGAACATGACAACTCACTGTCTCTCTAGGTCAACAAAAAGAGACATAGATCCATTTGAAAATGGCCTTAAAAGACTAAGAACATGCATGACTGTTTTTGCCATTGAGTGCCATTCCAAAGCAACAGAGAAAGTTAATTAACCGTTCCCTTCCACAAGCCAACAGAGGTGCTGGAGAACATTCATACTATCTATAGCAGGAACATTGAGTACAAGTAGTTTAAATCATCTATCCAACAGCCAATAAGGGCAATGTCAGATTCTTGTTCCCTATTCACATCTTTGGGGGAACTACACACTAGGCAGGAACCATCTTTTGAAGCCCCTGGAGAAGTTGCAGAGACACTTGCAGGATCATCCCTCTTTGGGACAGGCTCTCTGGGACAGTTAGAAATGAGGTTGAGGGGCCAGGTGTGGTGACTCACACCTGTAATCCCAGCACTTTGGGAGGCCGAGGAGGGCAGATCGCTTGAGGTCAGGAGTTTGAGACCAGCCTGGCCAACATGGTGAAACCCCATCTCTACTAAAAATATAAAAAATTAGCCGGGCATGGTAGCACATGCTTGAAGTTCTAGCTACTCAGGAAGCTGAGGCAGGAGATTCGCTTGAACCCGGGAGGTGGAAGTTGCAGTGAGCTGAGATCGCGCCACTGCACTCCAGCCTGGGTGACAGACTCCCTCTCAAAAAGAAAAAAAAAGAAATGAGGTTGAGGACCAGGATCAGTGCAGAGGAAAGAGTAATGGAAAAATTGCTCCTCTGAAATAATGGGAACTTTGCCATGGCTGGTGTGGCTCTGAATGTGGTCATTTTTCCTTAAACATGGGAATCCGGCCCAAGGCAGAAGTAGATTAATCCTTGGGAATGCACAATTACTATTCACTCAGTTCACTGTGGGAATCAAGCAAATGAAATTGCCTGATGAGAAAAACAACACTGCCTTAAGAAGCACTCTGTCACATTCACAGGGCATTTAAAATAATTATTAGGAAAAAAGGCCTGACAATGTGAAGGATGTGAGAAATCTTCAGCCCAATTTGTTGCTAGGGAATAATGAAAATGGGTCTATTTTGGCTGAAATTTTAACACCTTCTCTCAGGGCCACTCAGAAAGTCTGGCTAATACTACATATAGGAAAAACAAACAAAACTTTTCTTTCCTAGACTGGGACCCCTGAGGCTTAGGAATAATAACCACTTCAAATATGAGCGATTGACCCATTCCTCTAAGTCTAGTTAATAACAAACACTGTTTGTTCTTTGTAGTATCTAACATTTGCCCAACCTGCTTATATCACATGGAATTTGGACTGAACCCACGAGACACACACTGGTTGCCTTTGACCCTGGGATACGGCTTACTGATACCTATTTTGAACAGAGGGAAGAGTGGAGTACTGGAACTGATGCTGGGTGAATTAAATTCTACATGTTATCAACCTTGTTTGAGGCAGCTCATGGGATGACTCCTATAGACCAGATGAGTTACTTCCGGGCCTGGGGCTTCTCTGGCTGCCCACCTCCCCACTGGTTGGCTCAGCCTCTGGTCCTTAGAAGACCTTTCTGAGAGGCAAGTGTATCTTCTTGGCTACATTTCTATGCAGACTTTTAATAGTCACACATGAGACAACTTAACATCCTGCTGCCTCACATGACTGTGAGTTCTGTTCTGTGCCAGCATCAGGACCCATCTTGTCTTGGACAGGGGGCTAGAAAGACCTTTGCCCTAGTAGTTAGCATCAAGTCATGGTAGTGACCAGCCTCAGGCTGGCTTCATGCTCTGACTCCAGAAACTGAACTCTTACCTTGTTCATTCATTTGACAAATATTTGTTGAGCATCTATTATATGTCAGACACTGTATTAAGCCCACAAATAGAGCACTGACTAAAAGAGAAAAAGATGTCTGCCTGGCCAGGCGTGGTGGCTCACACCTGTATTGAGGCATGCGGATTACGAGGTCAGGAGATCGAGATCATCCTGGCCAACATGGTGAGACTATTAAAATACAAAAATTTTGCTGGGCGTGGTGGTGTGCACCTGTAGTCCCAGCTACTCGGGAGGCTGAGGCAGGGGAATCACTTGAACCTGGAAGGTGGAGGTTGCAGTGAGCTAAGATTGCACCACTGCACTCCAGCCTGGCTACAGAGTGAGACTGTCTCAAAAAAAAAAAAAAAAAAAAAAGTGTGTTCTTCTTTAAATTCTACTCTATTTTAAGGAACTGAATCTTGTTCTCTCATTCTCAAGTTTCAATCTTGATTCTCCAATCGTAAGTCACTTCTCCCAGAACCATGTTTCTCAAACTTTAATGTGCATACAAATCATCTGGGAATCTCGTTAAAATGCAGATTCTGGCTGGGAACAGTGACTCATGCCTGTAATTCCAGCACTTTGGGAGGCCAAGGTGGGAGGACTGCTTGAGCCCCCAGGATTTGGAGACCAGCCTGGGCAATATAGCAAGAGCCCATCTCTACAAAAAATACAAAAATTAGCTGGGCATGGTGGCAAATGGCTGTGGTTCCAGGCACTCAGGAGGCTGAGGCAGGAGGATCGCTTGAGCTCAGGCGTTCAAGGCTGCAGTGAACCAAGATTGCACCACCCCACTCCAGCTTGGGTGACAGAGTGAGACCCTGCATGGAAAAAAAAAAAAAAAGGCAGATTCTCATTCAGTAGGTCTGGGGTGGGACCTGAAATTTGGCATTCCTAACAATCTCCCAAATAATATTGCGTGCTGCTAGGGATGCTGAGAGGGTTACACTTTATTTTTGGGATGGAAGCTGGCTCTGTCGCCGAGACTGGAGAGAGCAGTGGTGCAATCTTGGCTCACTGCAGCCTCGGGCTCCCGGGTTCAAGCGATTCTCCTGCCTCAGCCTCCCGAGTAGCTGGGACTACGGGCTTGTGGCACCACGCCCAGCTAGTTTTTGTATTTTTAGTAGAAACAGGATTTTACCATGTTGGCCAGTCTGGTCTTTAACTCTTGACCTCAAGTGATCCTCCGGCCCCAGCCTATCAGAGTTTTAGGAAGACTAAAATCCTCCCAGGTTCCTGTGACATCGCAAAGGAAAAAGGCTTAGGAATGATCTGACGATCATCATCTGAAATCGCGGGCTCCTCCGAAGTCACCCCACAAGTCCCAGATCAGAAGCTGAGGCGGGGCTTGCCCTGCGTCACGTGGCTGGCAATTCGCGGTGGCCTCCAGCGCATGCGCAGTTCCTATCTGCTCGGCGGCCTTGCAGCCCTGCTCCCATTCACTGCAGGAATGCCTCTCCTTAATCAAGACCCAAACCTTTTCCTCCTCCAGCCGACAGTTTCAGGCCATTACCTCTAAAGGTCCACGCCCTCACAGGTGCTGGACTCCCACAAATGCCATATTCTTCCCACTCCTGTCACTGATCAATCAAGCCACACGTTTAATTGGTTGACTTTCCCCAAAGACCGATGCTGTCAGCCTTTTGATACTGTTTGCGGCTCTTCTTGAGGCAGGTGAAGTATGTGGGTGGGAAGGGTGTTTGCTGGACTTCCCATTCATCTTTCAGGAAGGTAATTAAGTTTCCTGCTTTGGGTCTTCTATTTCAGAACCTCTTATTTTGCTGGGTTCTACAGCTTTCTGGAATGTATGTGAACACCTCCTCTCTTGGCTTACAACTTCAAGACTTCCTCATTCTTTCAAATTAGCCACTTTCTTTCTTTCCCCTCCCTACCCAGATAGAAGCTGCTCACCAAGCAAAGTGAGTTGAGCACACCTGGAGCTTTATGGTGTTTGACAGGGGGTTTAACCTGTCCATGAATCCCACTAGTTTTCAATCTTGGCATATATTAGAATCTCCAGGGGAGTTTAGAAAACCCGAAGTTAAGACTGCACTCAAATTATTCTGATTTTTTTTAAAAACAAAAATAGAGGCGGGGGTCTCACTATGTTGCTCAGGCTGCGCTTGAACACTTGGCCTCTAGAGATCCTTCCACCTCAGCCTCCCAAAGTGCTGGGTTGAGAGGTGTGAGCCACTGCACCTGGCCTGCACCCAGATAAATTAAATCAGAAACTCTGGGGGTAAGAAACAGGCATAAAGAGTTTATGGCCAGGTGCAGTGGCTCATGCCTGTAATCCCAGCACTTTGGGAGACTAAGGCGGGTGGATCACTGGAGATCAGGAGTTTGAGACTAGCCTGGCCAACATGGCAACCCCCCCACCTCTATTAAAAAATACAAAAATGAGCCAGGTGTGATGACACGTACCTATAATTCCAGCACTTTGGGAGGCCGAGGCAGGCAGAGCACTTGAGGTCAGGAGTTTGAGACCAGCCTGGCTAACATGGTGAAACCCTGTCTCTACTAAAATTACATTAAAAAAAAAAATTAGCCAGGCATGGTGGCGTGTGCCTGTAGTCCCAGCTACTTGGGAGGCTGAGGCAGGAGAATTGCTTGAACCTGAGAGGTGGAGGTTGCAGTGAGCTGAGATGCTTCACTGCACTCCAGCCTAGACGACAAAGTAAGACTGTCTCAAAAAAAAGTTTACACAATTCCCCAGGCGATCCCATTGTAGAGCCAATGTTGAGTCCCCCTGGAAAGTGCAGGTGAAATTGTTTGTGGGTGGGCATAAGTGCATTTTCTTCTGGAAAAGCTAGGCCATATCTCTCAGCAGATTCTCAGAGAGGTGTACAACATCCTTCTCCTCTCCTTCAAAAAAGGCTCAGTGACTGGTCTAAGACAATACGTAAGGAAGAAGAACTTGCCAATTATTAAGGAAACACTAAACACATGTGTTAACTAAATAAATAGGTATTAACACACGGAGGAAGAAAAGTGTCTATTGTTCTCAAGGGGACCTTTGGGGGCCTTTGGGTGGGATGGGAAAGTCACTGCCTCTTTTCCAACTAATTGGGAAAATGGCTGATTTCAGATGCTGCCACTGCAGAAATCTGATTACTTAACTCTTGAGCCTTCCTGCTGCCTACAGAACTAAGCCTGACTCCCAGCTATAACATCGTAGTTCTTTCATTGCCTAGCCCTAGCCATCCTTTCTAGCTCACCTCCCTCACTTCACCCCACACTCTAGCCCCACGAGGATGCTCACTGTGCATTTTTTACATGCCCTTTTTAAGGTGCCTTCCTCAGTTCCTTCCGCTCTGCCTGTCTTAGGTGGACCTGGGAGGGTAAGTGGGACTGAAGGGACAGAATAAGTCAAGTCAGAGCCCCTTAGTAGAGAAGGTTCAGTCTGTATTTGTCAAAAATATGAGTGGTATAGCAACCTTCTGTTAGGTGCTCCTGCTTGGGGGAGTGGGGGAGATTCAGAAGGCCTGGTCCTCGAGAGACTTAGGTCCCAGAGTAGGAGGCAGACCCATGATCCAAAGAGTGCAGGGAAGCCTAATGAGTGCTTTGAGAGGAATCTGTGGAGGGGAGATATGAGGTGGGATGGGGCATGCAGGGTCAGGGAAGGCTTCATCTCTAAAGAGATTAGCAGCTGGGCGTGGTAGCTCACGCCTGTAATTCCAGCACTTTGGGAGGCTGAGGCGGGTGTATCATGAGGTCAGGAGATTGAGGCCATCCTGGCAAATATGATGAAAAAGATACAAAAAAAATTAGCTGGGCATGGTGGTGCTTGTCTGTAGTTCCAGCTACTCGGGAGACTGAGGCAGGGAAATCACTTGAACCCGGGAGGTGGAGGTTGCAGTGAACTGAGATTGCGCCACTGCACTCTAGCCTGGCAACAGAGCAAGACTCTGTCTTGTAAAAAAGAAAAAAAAAAAGATTGGCATCCCACAGGCCTCAGTGAAGAGAGATGGGATGGAATTAGGAGGGTGAAGCCAGATGACAGAGGGCATTGAATGCCAACTGGAGAACACCCACTATACATAGATTGAACCCAGTTGGTGGCCCCAGCTTTGCCAGTCTTGCTCCCTCAGGTAGTCTTTGCTATAATACTAAGCCACTGAGGCAAAGGGCCTAATTTTAAAGACATCCTACCTGCCTGGTGGCTTCTGAGCTTGTAAAGGCACCAGCTCTTTTCAGGAAGCCCCAGCTGTCTCCTGTAGCATCTTCCTCCTGCCACTGCCCATGTTCCCTGGCCCTTGGGACAGGTCAGGGAGCCAGGATCACTGACTCTGTAGACAAGAACGGTGGCTGTACTTCCCAACCACAAGTCAGGCAGGATGTAGGTGTGACAATGGGCTAGACGATAGGCAGTCAGGGGCCTGCCAGCACAGCAGGGGAGGAGGGGTACAGCTTATAGATCCTCGGGTTTGAATCCCATCGCTAAGTGCTAGGAATACAGTGTCTACCAACCCAATACAGATGCTGTGCATAGAGCCCTGATCCAGAGTAGATGTTCTCTTCCTCTTGTCTACTTCTCTGGGCTGAGAATCCAGGTTAAACAGCTGGATCATCTCCCGATAACACCCTCACCTCTCAAAGAGGGTGCCCCTTCTCTAAGGACTGCAATTTTTCCATTTGGGCTGCCAGGATGCTCTAATTGTTATGCACTTTCCTCTAATAAGGCACAGAGGGCTTATTATGTAAATTGGAGGAAAAAAATCCCCAAATCATGAATTACATCTGTATTATAATAATAAACATTTTAATTAACACTTACCAACTGCCAGCTATATTAGGTGTAAATAACAGGTGGATGCAGCATGAACTCATGAGGCTAGAGAGTCACTGCCTCCAGCCTATTCCTTCCAGAATTTCAAGAAACAATTCATATGCTATCTCCTTTCTTTTCCTTTTTTTTTTTTTTTGAGAGACTCCCTCTGTTGCCCAGTGGGGCAGTGCTGTGATCTCAGCTCACTACAACCTCCGCCTCCCAGGTTCAAGCAATTCTCCTGCCTCAGCCTCCCAAGTAGCTGGGACTCCAGGCATGCACCACCACACCCAGCTAATTTTTGTAGTTTCAGTGGAGATGGGTTTTTGCCATGTTGGCCAGGCTGGCCTCTAACTCCTACCTCAGGTGATCCACCCACCTTGGCCTCCCAAAATACTGAGATTACAGGAGTGAGCTAACATACCTGCCACTTTTCAAAAGCAAGCTTATACAGTCTCCTGGATCCTGAAACTATTGACAATACTTATAGTTTTTTTTTTTTTTGCCATTTAAACATAAATATTAATGACTTAACATTTGTATGGTGCCTCTCATCTCAGTCATTAATTCAACAGATATTTAATAGATGTAGCAGGCATTGTTCTAGGAACCAGGGACACAGCATGAGGGAATAAGCTGAAGTTCCTTTTTTCAATTAAAGAAATTTTTTTTTAGAGACAGGGTTTTGCTATGTTGCCCAACATTCTAGTATACAAAGACAATAGGGAAATCAGCAAGTACACAAGTAATATTAAATGGCAATAAATGCTATAGGAAAACATAAAGAAGAATAAATAGAATAGAGTTGGGGGTGGGGGCGTGGAGTTTAAGAACTGTTGTTTGGCTAGACGCAGTGGCTCAATTCTGTAATCCTAGCACTTTGGGAGGCCAAGGAAAGCAGATAGCTTGAGCTCAGGAGTTTAAGACCAGCCTGGGCAACATGGTGAAACCCCATTTTTACAAAAATTACTTAGGTGTGGTGGCCTGTGCCTGTAGTTCCAGCTAATTGGGAGGTGGAAGTGGAAGGATAGCTTGAGCTTTTGGAGGCGGAGGTTGCAGTGAGCTCAAATCATGCCACTTGCACTCGAGCCTGGGCTACACAGCCAGACCCTGTCTCAAAGAAAAGAACTATTTTACATTGAGTGGCCTCACTGATGAGATGTTATTTGAGTGACGGGATTTATTTGATGGGTGTGAAAGAGGTAGCAAGTTGTCTCTGAGGTTTTTCACTTGAGCAACTAGAAAAATGGAATTACCACATACTGATATGGGAGAAACCTGGGGGTGAAAGGTGCAGAGAAAGTCTGATTGTGGACATCTGATGTCAACTAGACAGTTAAATACACCAATAACTAGGATTCAAAGGAGAAGTTGGGACTGGAGGTGATAAATGTGGAAGTTTCAACTATATACTTTTTAAAATCAGGAACCTGGACAACCCGCACTGTATATTATACATATACACACATGAACACACCATCTACATGCAAACATCAATATACATATCTGGCAGAATAACATTTGGTGAATTGGGTATATGATTTTTTTGTTGCATTATCCTTTCGACTTTTTGGTATCTTTGAAATGTTTCTTTATAGAAAATTGGGGGGAAAATACAAAGCCTGGACCTCACCCCTGGTATCTGAGTTTTTGAAACTACTACAGGTGACTCTTATGCACAGAGAAACACTGATCCAATACCCACATTAAACATGAAACTGAGGCCTGAAAAGTTAAAGTGGTTTTCTAAAGAACAAAACAAGGACTAGAAATTGTGTTCCCTGGCTTCCAGTCTTGTGTTCTTTTCTTGTAAATCCTCTAGAGGAATTTCTCAATAAGAAATCTTATCCTTTTGAACATCTGAAGCTCTTTTTTGCCAATGCAAGGTAAGGAAGGATTTGGGCACCTGGAAGGTACTCAGTTGCTGGAGTCAGGTTATGGGAAGGTGAATATCAAGAACGATTAGAAGGAAAAAGAATATTATAGGTACTAAGGAGGACAGTCTTAATTTTAAAAATTGAATTGTATTGTATGGAGAGCTGATTCCGCCCCCCCCCCCATCTTGTTTGTGATGGTATAGAGAGCAGAACCCCCCGGCTTTAGCTAATCTTTGTAGTTTTAGTAGAGATAGTGGTTTTGCTACATTGGCCAGGCCTGTCTCAAACTCCTGATCTCAGCCTCCCAAATGTTGGGATTACAGGTGTGAGCCATGAGATTAAATCTTATTTCGCCTGTAAGACTTAATATGTAGATACAAATCACAGATTAGAAAAAAAATTCAAAAGTCCTGATTATTAGTTGGGAAATGAGGTTACTGATGAGGTCCTTAGTGTTGGAGGAGCCCCAGTTCCTTAACAGAGTCATGAAAAATTAATGACTGCAAACTGGTAGGTCCCAATGTCTACTGGGAAAGCCATGAGTCTTTGGAGTCAGTTAAAATCTAGGTTTAAGTTCTGACTCTGCCACTGGGTAGTTTTGTGGTATTAGGCATGTGATATGCATGCTCTCAATCTGTTATTTGGAACATCTGTTGTGGGCCTATTGACCAGTGACAGAGACTGCCCAGGTGTGGTCGCCATGTTCCTCTCTGCGGAACTGTGTCAGGAACTGTGTGTGCTTGGGGTTTGGATACAGAAGATTTGAGATGCAAAGGGTCCTGCCCTCCTAGAGGTTCAACAGATAATTAAGCAAAGGTAGGGTTCCTAACCCCGAAGGGACTGAGAGTAGTGAGAGTAGGCTTTAACCAGGCGGAGAGGGAGTTGGGTCGGGGGAAGCAACATTTTAAGAAAATATGAGAGGGCCTGATAGGCTCGAGCAGCCAAGGTACAACACACAGTTGTTCTTGTGGGTCTAATGCAGGTGGTCGTGATTATTTCGTGAAACAAATATGGAAAGCACGTAACTCTGAAAGCACTTGACCAGAAATAGGAGTCAGGGTCTGGGCGCGAATCCTAAGCTGTAATCCCTTTCCAGAATGAAGAGGATTCCAACCTCCACCACGACAAGAGCAAAACACTCGCTTAAGGAACCAGCCGGACGATTGGAGGCGGGTTCCAGGCGAGAGGCGTGGCAACGGGCGACTGCCGGATGTCCTCCTCCGGAACCGGCCCGTGCCCCGGAAGCAGTTGTTGTTTGTTGTGGGCCTTTTGGCCGGTGGCGGAGACTGCGTAGGTGTGGTCGTCATGTTTCTCTCCGCGGTTTTCTGTAAGTGGGGTTGGAGGCGCCGGCAGGGGTTACGGCAAGGGCGGGGGTGCGGTGACAGGCAGGACCCCCGAATAATGCGGGGCAGGATGTGCGAAGAGGCCGGGAAGCTGCAACTGTGGACTTCGCAGGCCTTCAGGACTACAGCGTCCGCCATGCTCCGCGGCGCGCCTCCCTGCACGGACGTGTGGGTGCTTGAGAAGGGTTCTGCGGTGTCTGGATTCAGTTGTCGTCCTCATGGACTATTGAGTTTGGCTCTGGGGTGTTTTTCTCCAGCCCGCGTTAGGAGAATCACCGGATATCCTAGCTGGGAAGAACCTCGGAATTTATAGCCCACCCGTTTCGAACTCTAAAGATAAGGAAACAGCTCCCGAGAGGGGCAATGAATTGCCCGAGTAATATGGCTGGGCAGTGAAAGAAGTCCTCGGGCTCCCGAATCAGTGCTCTTCCTTACACCTGGCTGACTTCCCAGTTAGATTTAGCATCTGGTTTTCACCACGTGATGGTTGTTGTAGTTTGCAAAGGTTAACTTGTCAAACAAGAAGCTTGCTCCAGTGCAAATACTTGCACCTACGAAGAGGGAAAAAATGGAGCAGGTATTACTTTAGAAAGATTTAAAAGGTAGCTAGTCCAACTGTCATGAAATTATGCAAAATATTACATCTAGAATTATGTTGGTCTGATTGGATCTTTTAACCTTCCTTATAAAATCCTAAGGGGGATTTCCAAATATCTAGGGAATAGCTATTTGAGTGACATCTCATGGCATAGTTCCTGAGTTAAATATTTTTGGTTATTACTGACGTTTATATGAACTTTGCATAAGAAAAAGAATAAATTTATATTTTTATTTTCTTTTCCAACCTTTCCTGTCTACAAAAAAGTTGCCAAGAGCAAATCAAAGTAAGTAAAGACTTTTCTTTTTTTAAACGTCACTTGTTTAAAACAGATTTGTTAGTCTAGCTGCTCCCAGTACATCCTTATATAAAATTAAGCATTGGGCCTCGATTTCCGAAGAGTTGGTTTGTGGATTACTTATTTGATTATTTTTTTCACTGTGAACTCTTTCAAAAAATATTTTCCTTCCTGCTCAACTGAGCTACTTCGTGTGCATTGAAATACTTAATTTAAAGGAGTCTTTCCTGCTTTTCTAGTCCCGAAATTTGTGAGCTCACTGTTTCTAAACAAACCATTGGGCTGTGCTGTATTTGAACTACCACCATATTTCCATTTCCTCAAATTGAGGACCAGGGGCCATTTGTCTGGAGCTCACTACAGGAATCCAGAGTAACAAACTGTGCTTCGATTAAATCATAGAGTCTGTTTTAATGAGTTTTGTAATCCTTTGCATTCATGGTATAAACATTTCAAAAATAACCAAGATTAAAGATGCCATTCTGTACCAGAGAGACTAGAACTACGAAACTTGTATTTCAAAATAAATGTAGACGATATCTGAAGATTTTGTGGTAAAAATAGGTAAGTTCTAAAGCAGCCTTTCCTTGCAACTCAAGACGTTGAAAATCCTTAAAGCTAGTCTTTTGGATTAAAGTTAATGAAAAATATATACATTTGTGCTTTCCCTCCCAGTATCTTTCAGTGTTTCATGTAGCTTTCCTCACAATCCAGTTATTTATGTCAGAATTCCCCACCCCCAGGATCTGTAGGAATCCCTTGCCTTTGGTTTCTTTAGAGGTATATTCTGCCTCTGATTCTTTGTACCCTTCTTGTGATGTATTTCATATATGTCTTGCCTGGTAGACCTCATGTAGCAACTCACTTTCCATACTGTACTGTTAGGTCCTACAGAACATATACATAGCCTTATAGAGCTTTGTATTTCCCATAGTGCCTTCCATAGAGTAAGTGCTCAATGTTTGTTGAATCTCTGTTGAATGAATAATTATTGTCTATCTTAATTACAAATAAATACTGTATGCCTCTTATGAAGCACTGTGCTGAATGTTGAAAGCAATGCAGTGATGTGTAATAGAGTCTTAGATGCTTCCAATTTGTTTTGGAATTACATGAGAAATAAAATAACATGGTCTACATGGGGAGATGACACATGAAAAAATAAACAGTACAGATGTTAAAAGATCTGATGAGGCAAATATGGACGTTCTGCTTTGGATGACTGTGACTTAAATGAAATATGAAGGAGCACATGGTTTTGTGCATTAGCAACCCAAAAGTTTCAGTCCCTGTATTTTGTCCCTTCCTGATTTTAATCATATATGTCCTGGAAGAGAGGGCTGTTCTGAGACAGCTGTCTTTACAGTTTCCTCACTAGCCAGCTGTGGTTACCAGTACTTTGATGTTTTCCCCCTCCTGACTTCTGCTCCTCATGAGAGGTAGGTGTCTGAGGCTAGTCCCGCAATAGGGCTTGTTACTGTTTCAGTTAGGTCATTGCCAAGTAACTCTGTGTAGTGGAGCAAATCCTAGAGATTTGAAACCATTGAAACTGTTTCATGGAAACCTTAGGCTGTCTTACAACTGAAACTTCTTAGTGCCAAGTGTTATCCCACAACTAATATTACCCTACAGGGTTCTCAAAATGTCCCATCCTCCCATGACTGATTTTAGTCTATTTTGTCAGCTTGTAACAGTGTACTTTTTAATCTTAGAAACATTCTGGTGAGAATGGTGAGCCAAGCTGGGACAGGTACTTGCTTCAACGCCAAGAGAAACCGACTGCGGGAAAAACTGACTCTCTTGCATTATGATCCAGTTGGTAAGATCTGGGGAAGTGACCCACAGTAGACTGAAATGCTTCCAAGAACTGTTGCCCCCTTTGTAGGCTGAATATCTGAACATCTCTGAAAGTTTTTTAGCCTCTGACACTGGCATTCATTTAGCAAATAGTTTATAATTTTAATGATTATTATGCTGTTTACCTTCCCAGGTACTGGGATACACGAGGACCAGACAAGTCTCTGTACTCTTGGCACTTAGTCTAGTTTGAGAGGGAGAGAAAAGATGACAAATTCTAAGTGCTATGAGAGAAACAATCAGGATGCTGAGGTGTAGGATGAGGTTGGGAGTGGTGGGGAAAGTCATATTAGATGGCTAAATCAGGGAATGTCTCTCCAGAAGGAGGTAGTTAACCGAGACCTGAAGGTGAGAAACCAGCTACGTCAAGAGAGTAGGTGTGTGTTCTGGAAACAGACAAGTGTCTTGAGAAGGGGACGCTATGGTGTCCTGGCATCATCTGTATGACAGTGGCTGGTTTTTGGGTCCTGATATAAGTTAAAGGAATATGGTTTCTGTATGTTAACGCAAGAGGGTGTGAAATTTGATTTTTCCATTTTGTGCCATCAACTAAAATGCTGTACTATATGGTAGCTTTAAATGGTCTCATTAGGTGGAAGTATTTATCTAGAAGAGGCAAGTGTTCCCAATGCCAGATTATCTGCTCACAAACAAAATAGAGTCAGCACCTGATTGCTGTTAGTGGTCACCTATCCTGTTTCTGGTTTTTATCTGTAGATTTATTAAAAGATAAACATTTAAATTTTCGAGCCCTGGCTGTTCATTTCATTTTTGTGCTCTTTATAATTTTCTTTTCTTTTCTTCTTTTTTTTGGAGACTGAGTCTTGCTCTGTCACCCAGGCTGAAGTGCAGTGGTGTGATCTTGGCTCACAGCAACCTCCGTCTCTTGGGTTCAAGTGATTCTCCTGCCTCAGCCTCCCAAGTAGCTGGGACTACAGGCGTGCGCCACCACACCCAGCTAATTTTTATATTTTTAGTAGAGATAGGGTTTCACCATGTTGGCCAGGCCAGTCTTGAACTCCTGATCACAGGTGATCCACCCGCCTTGGCCTCCCAAAGTGCTGGGATTACAGGCATGAGCCACCATGCCTGGCCATTGCTTCTTGATAAGATAATGGCTATAATAACACGAGCAGACATTTTTAAAAGGCTCTGAGAAGCACAGTTGTCAGCTTAAAGTTTCTTATGTTCCATCCTTTAACAGAAATAAAATTCCTTGCTGTTTTTAATGGTGTTTAAATTTCTGTTTATTCACTTACACAGTAAAAAGAGAATTCTAGGTTTGTACCTGATGATAAGGAGTCTGAGTTTCAGGATGATTCCTCGTATGGTGGAAAAATGATTAGGTTTGATATGGGAATAAGGTTTGGTATGGGATTGGTGTGTTTTTCCCTCTCTGATTTCTTTTTATTTTTTTTGAGATGTAGTCTCACTCTGTCACCAGGCTGGAGTGCAGTGGCATGATCTCGGCTCACTGCAACCTCCACCTCCTGGGTTCAAACAGTTCTCCGGCCTCAGCCTCCTGAGTAGTTGGGACTACAGGCACACGCCACCACGCCTAGCTAATTTTTGTATTTTTTAGTAGAGACGGGGTTTCACCATGTTGGCCAGGATGGTCTCGATCTCTTGACCTCGTGATCCGTCCACCTTGGCCTCCCAAAGTGCTGGGATTACAGGCGTAAGCCACCGTGCCCAGCCCCTCTCTGATTTCTTTGTGTCAGTTGGTGAAAACTCAAAGGGATAAATTTTACAATAAAGTACAGGTAATTGTTTTGCTACCATATTTAACTCTCTTAGGTGAAAGATTTATATGTGCTGAAGAGAAACCAGAGTATATATATTTATTTAACTCTTTTAAAGTTTATTTTTAGAAACCCGCACAACACTAATATTGATTGAATAACCTGTGATATTTTAAGTATAAAAAAAGGTATTGGCCTTTTCATCCTTAGAATGGAGGTATTAGGAACTTTATATTTGTGTTTAAGTTTTGAGATTCGGAAAGGATACAACCATAAACAGTTCTGATCATAAGTTCAAAGTGGGAGAAAAGATTCATAGATAAATTTCAAACAGATGCATAGAACTTTTCTCATAAGGAATGGCCTTAGCTTTGACAGCACAACTTTGTCTTTTCTGAAGAAGAGAATGTTCTGGAGGGGAAGACCGCCTGGCTTTCTGCCCACCTACTGAATGCTCTGCAGGTGTTCATGATGAAGATGTTTGCCTTGGGGCCTGCCCCCATTGCTTAGGGTACCAAATAGCTTGGCAGTTCTCCCTGCATATTTTACTCTGATAAGTAAATTGTTAAGTTTGAGGACAATGATGGTTGGTGTGCTTTATGAAGGAAATAGGTAAGGAAACTTGGAAAAATTCCCAATTATTTGAGCATTTCATAATACAGTCTCTGGCAAGAAGCAGCTGCATATGCTTGTCCTTTCAAACTCCTTTTCCTCATATAAAACTAGATTCTAATTTCCAAAGAGGAAGGATTAAAGGCTGAGGCATAAGCTTAATAAACTTTCTTAGATATATTGAAGGTTCATCATAAAGAGAATGAAAACTTGTCAGTTTTAATTCCTTGGATGACTAAACAAGACAATATAGACTTTAATTGAAGCAGAATCGAGTTTGGTTACATGTAGGGAGAGAACTTGACAGATTCATTCTATGAATTAAACAGCAAATATTTTGATGGAAAATTTATGTTTACAATTGTGGATGGCAGTGTGTCGTTTCAACTCACGTAACACATTGAGTGTGTACTGTGTGTCCGCAGCAACCCTGTGAGGGGCATAGTTCTCTCTTTTACAGAGAAGAAAGCAGGGTAGAGTATTTTGAGAGATTTTCCCAGGGACTCATAGCTGATAAATGATGGAGCCAGAGTTGGAACCCAGCCTTTCTCCAAGTCCCTGTTTTTTATTTATTTAATCTTTTTTTTTTTTTTTTTTTAATAGAGATGGAGTCTCGTTCTGTTGCCCAGGCTGGTCTTGAACTCCTGAGCTCAAGCATTCCACCCACCTTGGCCTCCCAAAGTACTGGGCTTACAGGCCTGAGCTATTGTGCTTTGCCCTTCTAATTTAAATCTATATCTATATATCTATATCTATATCTATATATATATTATTTTTTTTTTTTTTTTGGGTAGAGACAGGGTCTTCCTATATTGCCCAGGCTGGTCTGGAACTCCTGGCCTCGAGTGATCCTCCTACCTCCGTCTCCCAAGTGCTGGGATTACAGGCATGAGCCACCATTCCTGGCCAAGTTCCTGTTCTTTCTATACGTGGAGTCAACTTAATCTTTCTACAACTTTTTTTTTTTTTAATCAAGACCTATCCCTGTGGTCAGGCCATGGATCCCCACTGAGACTCCTGCCACCCTCTCTCTACTAAACCAGATGCTCATTCCTGGTTCAGTTCATCCAAACGCTGATCTGTCTTCAGGGACCAAACTTGACCCTTTCCATGAGGCCTTCTGTCACCATTCCAGTCCCTTTTGACCTTTAGGTTCCTCTGGGGTTTACTTGACTTTTGTTTGGGCATCTGATGTGTACTGATGTATTAAATCAGGAACTCTCCTTACACTTTTGTAAACTCTACATTGCCTAGCACAGTTCTATGGACTTAAATATTCTTTGAATTAAAGGAATAGATGCAGTGAATGAATCAAATAATTTTCCTCAATATAGCCTTGCTCTACTAATCTTAATCAGTTACTCCTGCTCAGGGTCCTTTAAATAGTCTCCAGATTGCTTTTCAGTGAGACAGTCCCCCTCCCCACCCCACCTTTTTTTAAACCAAGTTTTTAGTTCCTTGTAGAAAACCATGGGGGAAATATTTCTTGTAATTAATAACATGGATGAGAAACTATTTTGGTTCATTACTACCATCTTGTAATGCATTAATGCATTGTAGTTCTCCTTGGAGTTTTAGGAGGATCAATCCTACTTACATTTCACATGATTTGAAGTATGTTAAAAAGATCCCTTACATACAGCGTATTAATATTATAGATAGAATTCTGTTGACAGGTTAATCGTTCTTAAATTCAGCTGCCCATCAATTGAGGAGTTTTAAAAAATGTAGACTTCCAGTGCAACTCTAGCTTTATTAAACCAGAATTAAGGTAGGAGTGAAGGTGAGAATGGACTTAACTTAGTTTTTAAATAAGCAAATTATTAATCATAGAAACATTGGGAATCTCATATACAGAGTATTCATATTGCCTGTAGAAGAAGAAAAAAGCTAAAATCTCTGTATGACAAGGACAAATGAGTTGTTAGGTCATAGTTCTTCAACTTACTGCATCTTCCTTGGGTGATTGTTGCATTTCCTGCATTTTTTGTTTTTATTTTAGCAAAGAGGAAATAGGTGTGTGTGTGTGTGTGTGTGTGTGTGTGTGAGAGAGAGAGAGAGAGAGAGAGAGAGAATATGAATGTTGGAAGTTAATGGAGTGCTATAGGGCATTATAGAACTATTACTGCCCAGCATCTAGTCTTCAATCTTTCATCCAGGCAGGCAGCACTTCGTTTCAGAGAACTGTACTCTGTAATATTTACAATAATGAGATTTTGGTTATGGTATATGAGATTTTGGTTATGGTATTAATTGTAGTACCAAACTAAAAACTCCATATTTGGGTATATTAACCCATCTCTGGAAAATAGAGATTTAGTGTCTGTTACTCTTCCAGACAGGCTGCCTTTTCTTGTGTCGTCCACTTGGTTCCTGCTGCTCTTTTTTCCGGAGTCCACCTCCCAGTCTGTCCTTGCTTACCTCCTGCAAGAGTGGACATTAACTGGGTGAAAACATTGTTGTCCATTTTTGTCCCTAGTTTTCTTTCTTAATGTGAATATTTCTACATTGGTTGAAATATGACTGTGGTATACCAGGGATGCCACTGATGAGCTAGTGGCCCTAGCCATTTTCTCCAGTCTGTGCTGGCCTCTGGGATGGAGAAATTGCGTGAAAATCAGCTCCATCCTCATGTCAAGGAATAGTAAAATAAGAGAAAGGAAAGGGCTTATGGTCGGATGTGTATTTTTTTCTAAAAATGGTGATGATACTTTATAATAATTTTCCACTGCAATTCTTTTTTTTCTCTCTCCATAGTGAAGCAAAGAGTCCTCTTCGTGGAAGACAAAAAAATACGCTCCCTTTAAATGGTGGATTGAAAATGACTTTGATTTATAAATGAGAAGACTGAGGGCGGGGATACTGATTCAGAAATCCTGTAGTGTGTAATAAAAGAAGAGGAAATGGCCTGGAATCACTGCCTCCTGTGATTTGAAGGCCATTGTGAAGGAAAACAATGCAGTGAAAGAAAGTTCTTCATATTAGGACAGATATCACTGCATCACATTTATTTATCTTTCTGGGTATTTTTATAGCTCTTAATAAAAAATATTAAAATAGCCTATGCTATTGTGTCTTAGTGATGTTTTTCCCCACTATTTGAGGTTTTCAACCACATTACTAAAAAATAACCATTGTTTCATGTAATAAATGTTTCCATAACAACACTTATGTACGAGTTTCCAGCTTGCGCCTTCTGTACTTCAGAGAAAAAGCAGAGTAACATTCCAGAGTGATCTTGAAGAAACTCTCATGTAATAACAGAGATGGTAAGGGGGAACAGGATAACAATAAAAAGCCTTGTAACAGAATAAATGAAGAGAACTTCTATTTCTGATTTGTGCTTATATAATTAGGAAAAATGCCACTGGCCTATATTTTCAAACCCAGGTGACCAAAGCAGTATCTAGGATTTTCTAGGACAGCTTTGGATTCCTTTATTCCCTAACTTTTTCTTTCTTTTTAAAATAAAGGGTGCCATAGTATATTTCCATAAAGTCACTGCTAGGACTTCTGGGGCATGGTGGTACCACACAGCTAACTAGCATGCAATTCTGTGAGTAATCCCTGATGTTTAGATACAGACCTCTGTCCTGCCAGAGCCACACACTTACTCAGGCTGCTGTTTTCCACAAATTTTCAAAATTATCCAGTTTTCTCCTTTGCCAAGTTCCTGGCTGGAAAGGATCAGCTCGTTTTAAGCTCTGTTGGTTCACATTCTACCCCATTTAAAGCATTTGTGTGGGAGAATGATAAGAGTGCCCACCCTGGCTACATAATAAGTTCCTTCTCCAAGGCCCAAACCTGACTCCAAGGGAAATGTAAGAGCAGATCTCTGGCAGTGGGATTAGAAGTAGATACTTGTTGAATCTTGGGCTTGTGACCTCATGGGCAATCAGCTATTTGGTAGCATCTTTTGACAAAGCTCTGGTTCAAAGCAATGATAGGTGAGATCTTGGACACTTTTTAGGCTGAAACTGCACATAGTGTGGAGTTACAAGAAAAATCTTTCACTTGATCCTAGCTAAGCTGATGTAAAGGGTCTGTGACATGCATGGATTGTTTTTTTTTTTTTAAACATCTGGTTTAACAAATGACTTGTACCTATTGTGGCCTGTAGGTGGTGGTTGCTTTATTTTTTTGATAACAGGGTCTGCTTTGTTGCCTAGGCTGGAGTGCAGTGGTGTGATCATGGCTCACTGCAGCCTTGAACTCCTAGGCTGTTATCCTCCCACCGCAGCCTCCTGAGTAGCTGGGACTACAGGCACATGTGCCACCATGCCTGGCTAATTTTTTGTATTTTTAGTAGAGATGAGGTTTCACCATGTTGCCCAGGCTGGTCTCAAATTCAAGCAATTCTCCTGCCTTGGCTTCCCAAAGTGGTGGGATTACAGGCATAAGCCACCATGCCCCTGTGGTATTTACATTTAAAAAAAATTAGTTGCTGATACATTAACATTGAAGGGTTTCAATAAATATCTAACCTGGCTTCCCTTACAAAACCACAGGCTTTGACAACACTAAGCTGCTAAAGTTGAGTTACAGCTGCTTCTCTTAGTGTTCTTTCCCGTATTTAAGAGTCTGTTCTGGCTCTGGACACTATTGTCAACCCCTGCAGTATGGTGCACATGGGGCATTAATCTGTTGACAGTTGAGGCTGCTTGTCCCTGAAGAGTGGCAATGTTTGTGCAGATCTTGGTTGTGGAATCTTTAATTCTGGTTGGCTTGTGCAAATGCATGGAAAGCAAAAGAATCATCGTTATAAATCAATGGAAGCTTGAGGATGACTTCATAAAAAAAGAACATATTTGCAAAGAAAGGGGATGAAGACGTTTTTTAATAACTGTTAGGAGCGGCCACCCCCAAGTACATTTTATTTCCAGGTATGTTTTGGGATTAATAGCAATCAAAACAGAGTAAGTGGAAGGTCTTTTTTGTAAGAGTAAGATGACTGTGTTCCTGCAGCCTGGACGCTGACTGCTGCAATGAAATTAGATCTCTTGAGCATTTCTTCCAAGGACAAATTTGGATAGTAAGCTAGGTAGAAGGCCAAAGCTCCCACAAAGCTGTCACCAGCACCCTGTAATTAAAAGCACAGTTGTCAAGATAAGCATGTAGTTAATCTGTTGCCCAAACTGTGTATTTTAAAAATATTTAAATAAACTTAGATTTACAGAAAAGGTACAAGGATAATACAGTTTCCATATACCCATGCCCAGTTCTGTTAACATTTTACTGTGGTACATTTATCACCACTAAAGAAATGATATTAACTGAACTTCATACTTTTTCAGATTTTACTAGTTTTGCTTAATGTCTTTTTTTCTGTTCCAGGATCCCATCCAGCATACCATATTACATTTAATTGTCATATTTCCATAGACTCCTGTAGGCTGTGATAGTTTCTTAGACATTCTTTGTTTTTGATGACTTTTTTTTTTTTTTTAAAGAGACAGAGTGTTGCTCTGTTGCCCAGGCTGAAGTGCAGTGGCGCAATCTTAGCTCACTGCAGCCTGGGCTCAACTCCTGGGTGAACTCCTGGCTGGGCTCAAGCAGTCCTCCTGCTTCGACTTCCCAAGTAGCTGGGACTATAGGCATGTACAACACCTGGCTAATTTTTAAAAATTTTAATTAAAAAGAAGACAGGGTCTTACTGTGTTGACCAGCCTGGTCTGAACTGCTGGCCTCAAGCAATCCTCCTGCCTCTGCCTCCAAAAATGCTGGGATTACAGGTGTGAGCCACTGCACCTGGATGTTGTTGATGACTGATGGTTTTGAGGAGAACTGGTCATGTATTTTGTAGCACATGCCTTAATTAGGATATGTCCATTTTTCTCATAGTTACGGTTTTTGGGAAGAAGACCACGGAGGTGAAATGTCATTTTCATCACATTATATTAAGGGTACATACAATCAACATGACTTCTCACTGATGGTGTTAACTTTGCTCACCTGGCTAAGGTAGTCTTTGCCAAGCTTCTCCACTGTAAAATTACTTTGCTCCCTTTTTTTATGTTGTACTTTTTAAAAAACATTTAATTATATATACATATTTTTTAATGTTGCACTCTTTAGAAGCAAGCCATTAAGTGTATTCTACTCTTAAGGGTTGGGGAATTATTCCCTGAATTTATGCTCTATCTCCTTAAGGGTGCAGTTTCTACATAAATTATTTGGAATTCTTCTGTATGGGAGATTGGTCTCTTCCATTTATTTATTCAGTCATTTATATCAGTATGAACTCATGGCTATTTGTTTTATTCTTTGGGCTATAATTCAATGCTACATTATTTTATTGTTCAAATTGTTCCAGCTTTGGCCATTGGGAGCTTTTCCAGTTGGCTCCTGTGTCCCTTTGACATACACCCATCCTTTTTGTTTTGAGTACTTTCTGGCATTACAAGATACCCCAGGGGGCTGGGCACAATGGCTCACCACTGTAATCCCAGGATTTGGGAGGCTGAGGTGGGCAGAGGGCTTGAGCCCAGGAGTTGGGAGACCAGACTGGGCAACATGGCAAAACCCCATCTCTACAAAAACAGAAACAAAATCCCTCAAGGTGCTCCAGAGTCATTTTGTATAGTCCCTGCCCTTGCCCTAGAATTAGCCATTTCTTCATTAAAAATGCATGCAGAAAGAGCTGAGAGCCATTTGATGCTATTTTTAAACCAAATAAGTTTATTTCCATTTTCTCTGAAGCTCCAAAGATCCAAGTTGGTGTAGGCCATGGAAATAGAAAACATCCTGAGAAAGTCTGTGGACCCGTGTCTTTGGACAGGGCAATACCTGCTTGTGTTTGTCTAATGTGTTCAAAACAATTTAAATGTGACTACACAACCTCACTTGAAAAATCATTCTTGTATTCGACAGCTTTCAGGATCATTTTCTAATTCTTCCTAGTTTTCTAGTTCCTAAGGGCTTTCATAACAAATCTTGAGGCTATACCTCAGGCTTTTAAAGAACCTTGGCATGCAAGATTGTTTTCGTCAAGATTGTTTCAGTCATAGTTGATGTATTTAATGGGCTATGTGCCCAGCACAGTGATGGGTGCTGGAATAGTACTAAAATCCACTGTGGATTAAATGCTAAATAGTATGGCAGAATTTCTAAGTGCTGTTAGATTTTAAGAAGGGGTTTGAAGAAAGCTCCACCCTGAAGGGAGCCCTTATAGAATGAGCCAGATTTACAAAAAGAAGGCAGGCCTCAAAGAATAAAGACACAGGAGGAAGAAGGACTGGAGTGAACTCATGAGACCATGAGTGGCTTTAAGGAGAAGGACATTTCCCCTTATTAACCAAGATAAAGCCATCAATATGAAACTTGAGAAGGAGTCATAGTAATGCAGGTGTGCTCCCCCATGAATGTTGTCTGAGTGCCTAAAATGTGTTAGGCCCTATGCTAGGTGCTTTACAATGTTTACGGGTCTTTCCTGAGGATGCAATGGAGAAACAGACAGACGTGGTTCCTTCTCACTCTCAGTTTACAGCATAGCAGCGTGACAGGAGAAAGGTCTGAAACCGGAGGAACTGTGAGCTTACTGGAAGGTTATTAGGAAAACATGGAAAATGCCACAAGATATGACGAGTTATGGCAAACTCCGAGATTCCAAATCTTGACTCCTCCTTACATTACACACAAAATTAAATTCCAGCTAAAGTCTTGAATGTAAAATATAAAACAGTAAAATAATAAGATGAAAATTTTGATGAATATTTTTGTATAACCCCAGACAGGGAAAGCACAAGTCAGTGAACACAAAAAGCTGAAAAATTAACGGATTTTTAATTTTAAAAACATATTTATATGTCCAAAGACACTATAAATAAGGCCAAGTGAAAAAGTACAGATTTGGTGAAAATCCTTCTAATACATGTAAAAGATCCTCAGTATTCAAAGAATATCTTCAAACTGCTAGGAAAAAGACAAATCTAGGATAAAAATGAATAAAGATATAGACCTGCAATTTCAGAAAAGGAAATGCACATGGTCAATAAGTAATAAACATATGAAAAGATGCTCAATGACTAGAAAATGTGTACTGCTCTTTGATTCAACAATCCTGCTCTCAGGAATCTCCTACAGAAGGAAAAGCTCCTATATTATAGGAATACACGTACAAAGATGTTTATTGCTGCATTATTTCAAAGGCAAAAGACTGGAAACCATCTGATTGTCTATCAAATAGGATGAATAAACTTTGGCACATTCTTATTATGGAAAAGTATGCAGCTATTAATGAGAAAAGTCTATATGCACACACTTGGAGAAATGTCCATTAGTTAAGCCAAAAAAGGAGGTTTCAGTGTCCGTGATCCCATTTGGGGGAAAATACTGAGACCAACTCTGCTGTAGAGACCCAACCCAGGGGGTACTGAAAGAATTAAGCAGCAGACACGAAGAGTGCAAAGTGGGACTATCAGTGGGCTAACAGCCTTCCAAGCTGAGAGCCTCAGGGGGCTAACAGCATTTCGGGCTGAGAGCCTTGAGCAGACGCTGACCCACGTATTTATTCTCTCTGAACAGGTGATTATTATTAACAGGCAGGTGTTCTATGTTTTCTTATAGAACCAAGATAAACTAGGTAGGCAGCTGGTGCCTGCTTACCACTGATCAAAGACAAACTAGAAAACATTCTCCACGAGGGAGCCACAGGTGCAGGGTCACATATCCCATGCTTAAAGAACTAGTTTAACTGGTGTATGATATACACATACTGTTTACTACTTTAGAACACCCTGAGCAGTTTTCCACTTGGGGGCCAGCTCGGTTTTCCTTACCATCATTCTCGGCAAACAATATAGTCCATTATACACTCGGCATGAAAAGAAATAGAATGAAAAAAGACAAATACCTATCTATATGAGCATATGTGTATTTTTTTAAAGAATGTAGAGAAAAATGAAGGATATGTATCAAATTGTGAATATTTGGTTTTCTTATGTGAAAGGTACAGGGACAGTGGTCTTTTTTTCTTTATGTACTTTCATATTGTTTGATTTGCTATAAACTTATAATATTTTTCCAAAAAAGTTGAAGATAATAAAAGTATGACTAGGTTAGCCATACATCTGTGCCTCCCTACCTTGCACCCTGACCAGAGCGGAGGCACAATGTGGAAGGGAGACATTCTGGCATCGCTGATAGAAATCAGGTCTACCTACTCCTCTGTGAGCTAGCAGGGTAGTTTTGGCTGCAGACAACGGTTTTTAGAAAGTTTTAAAAAAATATTGTACCTACACCTGAAAACACTCTTAAAATCACTTAAATTACTTTTCACTATAGCCAAGGCCAGGGAAACAGGGCTTGGTAGAACTGTGTGTGCTGGAAGCATTATTTAGGAAGCAATGATTTTCACACTTGATTATCCTTCATTCTCAGGGCTACATTAGGCATTGCTTTTTTCTTTCTTTGTTTTGAGACACAGTCTCACTCTGTCACCAGGCTGGAGTGCAGTAGCATAATCATAGCTCACTGGTCATTGATCTCCAGGCTCAAGCAATCCTTCCACCTCAGCCTCCCAAGTAGCTGGGACTACAGGTGTGCACCACCACACACAGCTAATCTTTTTATTTTTTGCAGAGATGAGGTTGGGCAGGCACAGTGGCTCACGTCTGTAATCCCAGCACACTGGAAGCAAGACCAGTCTGGGCAACATGGCAAAGCTCTGTCTCTACAAAAACAAAAATTAGCCAGACATTGTGGTGTGTGCCTGCAGTCCTAGCTACTCGGGAGGCTGAAGCAGGAGAATCACCTGAGGCTGGGATGTCAAGCCTGCAGTGAGCCATGATCATGTCACTGCACTCCAGCCTGGGCAACAGAGTGAGATCCTG
The DNA here is from genome assembly GCF_009761245.1 of Sapajus apella. NCBI lineage: Eukaryota > Metazoa > Chordata > Mammalia > Primates > Cebidae > Sapajus > Sapajus apella. The sequence continues at coordinate 1,467,279 of NW_022436984.1, forward strand.
TCCAAATGAACAAACAAAACAAATAAATAGATGAGGGTCTTCCCATGTTGTCCAGGCTGGTCTCAAACTCCTGGGCTCAAGGGATCCTCTGCCTTGGCATCCCAAAGTGCTGGGGTTACAGGTAAGAGCCACTGTACCTGGCCTACACACTGTGTTGATAGAGAATAGAAGATAAGTCCTTTCTATATTAAAAATTGTGGGGTTCTCAACAAAGAAAACTCAAGACTAGATGGCTTCACTAGAGAATTCCTGCAAATATTTAAGTAAGAAGTAATCCTAATTCTATATAAATTCTTTCAGAAAATAGAAGAACCAGGGAAATACTTTATAAGGCTAGCATCACCATGATACCAAAACCAAAAGATGACATTGCAAGAAAAGAAAACAAAAAAGATCAATACTTTTTGTGAATATAGATGTAAAAACCTTAACTGTTTAAAGCAAATTACATAAATATATGAGTATATATATATATATATATATATATATGATAATACTCATGACTAAGTAGAATTTATCTCAGGAATGCAAGATTGATTTAATATTCAAAAAAATCAATGTAATTCAGTATATTAAAAACCTTATGATTATATCAACAGGAGGTGGAAAAGCATTTGACAAAATTCTGCATTTATTCATGATAAAAGTTAAGCAAATTTAGAAAGAAGGTATAACTTGATCTTTTTGATAAAGAGCATTTATACAAAATCTACAGCTAACATCATACTCAACCAGAAAGACTGAATGCTTTCTGCCTAATATTGGGAACAAATCAAAGATGTCTGTTCTCACTACTTCTACTTAACACTGTACTGGATTGCCTAGCCAGTGCAAAAGGACAGGGGGAGAAAAAAAAAGGCATACAGATTTGTAGATGACATAATGACCTATGTCGAAAATCCTAAGAAGTTCAGCAGAAAAAGCTACTAGAAATAGTGGGTTTAGCAAGGTAACAGGACACAAGGTTGCTATGAAAAAAATTGTATTTCTATATATTAGCAATGAGTAAGAACTCAAAGTTATCAAAACATTTGCAACAACATTTTAAAAATGAAGTATTTAAGGCTGAATTTAACTGAATATGTGTGAGATCTAGCCACTCTTGCTAAGGAAAGTAAAAGAAAAATTAAAGAAAAACAAATGATGAGAGTTTCATGGATTGGAAAACTCAATATTCTTAAGATATCAGTTCTCCCCAAATTGATCTATAGATTAATGCAATCCCAATAAAAATCCCAGGTGGCAATTGTTATAAATTAATAAACTGATTTTAAAATGTATATGGAAATGCAAATTACCTAAAATAGCCAAAACAGTTTTGAAAAAGAAAGTTGGAGGATATAAACTATCTGATTTCAAGGCTTACCATAAGCTACAGTAATTAGTCAGTGAGATACTGACATAAGGACAGACATGTAGCTCACTTGTAGCAGAGTCCTGATACAGATCAGCAAATATATGGTCAACTTATTTCCAACAAAGGTATAGGTTGAGTATCCCTTATCTGAAATACTTGGGATCAGAGATATTTTGGATTTAAGACTTTTTGTTTGTTTGTTTTGGAATATTTGCATTATACTCACTCACTGGTTGAGCATCTCATATCCAAAAATTTGAAATGCTTTTTTTTTTTTTTTTTTCTGAGATGGAGTTTCACTCTTGTTGCCCAGGCTGAAGTGCAATGGCATGATCTCAGCTCCACAATCCCCCTGGGTTCAAGCAATCCTCCCACTTCAGCCTCCCAAGTAGCTGGGAGTACAGATGTATGCCACACCCTTTCTCTGTGTCTGGTTTGGAAGCCATTGATCCCAGCAGTCTTCTTTACTTTTTCAGGCCTTCATTCAAAACCCTTTGCTTTCTTTCTTTAGAATGCCCTGCTCTTTATGATATCTTCCCAGAATACCTCATTTTGCCAAAGCTACTCAAAACACTTCAACAACCTATGCTTAACCTAACAATTCCCATAAAAGGTCAGCATTCTATTTCCTGTTTGCCTTGGTATAGAGCGGAGTACAGATTAAATGATCAAGTCCACATCAAGAAAGGGCTCTTCTTGCAATTAGGTTGATTCATTCACAAAATGCAAAAGCAATTTATTTAAAGGATTCTGAGAATAGATAAATTGTTAATAGTCACATTAAATTTTACTAAGAATCCACAAGTCTATACTGATAGAAAATAAATTAAACACTGGAGAAAGAAAAATTCTTCCTTACAGTGGAAAGCCAACTAGTAGAAACATTTAAAAAGTCGCTATTCTGCAAATATCATAGTGCTATGATGTATTAACACTGCTGGGTAAAGGTAGGATGAGGGCAGGATATTAACAAGTTACAAATGATCCCCCCACAGATTATGTATTAATTACAGAGGCAGAAAGAATAACTGTACAGTTGAGAAACCTGGTGGGCACCACCTTAACCAAGTAATCAACAGTAGCATCACCAATAATAAGAGAAAGTGACACCACATGTTCCCTGATGTGGGGCCTGGAGAAGGACATAATGTCACTGATTAATGTATAAGACAGACCTAAATTGACCTACATTCTACAAAACAATGAGCTTGTGCTGTTCAAAAAATATCAATATCATGAAAGATAACATTGTTTAAGGACCTGTTTCATATTAAAACAGACTAAGGCAACACATGGTCTTGGATTGGATCCTGAACCCAAAATTATTAAAAAAAAACCAACACCATTCAGACATTATTGGACCGTACATGTAAGATTATCTCCATGTTGAACTTCGTGAATATATAATTATACTGTATTTTTGTTATGTCTTCTTTTTCAGGAGACATATCCTGAAGTGTTAAGAGGTAGAGTCATGTCTGCGACTTACTCTCAAATCGAAAAAAGGATGATATTTATGTATTTTGAGAGACAGCAATAAAACAAATGTGGTAAAATGCTAATATCGGGGAAATTAAGTGAAGAGTTTATAGGATTACTGCAACTTTTCTGTAAGTTTTACTTTTTAAACAGAAAAATTTTATTAAAGAAGTTTAAAAAATGCCAAGTGTGAGAAAGAATCAGTATTAGTAACTCTTTGTGAATTTGCAAATGGGACAATTTCTGCCCCGGAATGATTTCTCTCTTTCTTTTTAATTAAGTGGACATCTGCTACAAGTTGGGGTAGACTGAAGAGAAGCTCCTCTCACCTCATTGAGGCAGTTTTCGTTATAACCATGAACTAGACAATGACACACCCATGAACATTGAGAGGATTGGAAGGAACACTTTCTAGCTGACAGTGATTGCCAAAAAACTGAGGCCTGGGATGTTAGTGGCAGCCCTGTTGTGATGGTATCCAGCGCCCTATGCCAGGACCACAGCTGGTTTCTTCTGTTTTCAACCAAGAACCATGACAGAGGCAATCTCCATGTGTAAAACTCTTATGAGAGGTCAGAAATCGTGTCCATGTCTTTCCCTGCTGACTCCTTAGCGTTTTACAATCCCTTGAAACTACTGTGCATTCAATTAATGCTTGCCGATGGACTGTCTCTCAGGTGCCCCAGTCTCTACCTTCTCACCAGATGTGAGATGCAGAGGTTCCGTGTTTTTCTTCACAAAGAGGGCTCATTGGGCTACTGAGCCTCAAACCACAAAGAAGCAGGGAGGCTCCTGGCTGACACAGGCCTTTGGGTCAAAAACAAGAAGGCTGATCTGAAAAGTCACATTACATCCAACAATGGAAAAACTCTTTGAAATTTAAACACAAAAGGTTTGGCAAAAAGCCTTCTACGCTTTGCAGAGGAGTGGAAGGGTAAGGAAAAGAGTGAGCTTTTACTGTTTGCTCTGCATCAAGAGGCAGCAAAGCTGGGTATTTATATACACATACAACACTGACCTCATTTCATCTTCACACTGACCCCCCACCACCCTCTACTGAAACTTGAGGGAGCTGAGTCTCAGAAACATCCAGTAATTTGTCCAGAGTCACGGAGCTTGTAAATGGCAGAGCTGCCCTTTGCACCCAGACCCAGTGATTCCTGCTGTCATCACATTACACCACCGGATGAAGGTTTGGGGCAAGCAGGCAAGAAGGGAGGGAAAAAGGAAGGAAATCAAGCTGAAAAGAATCTCCCTCCCTTTTGACGTCCTGTAATCTCTTTGTATTTCTCTTAGGACTCTGAATTCATTGTGCTGAACATTTTATGTACAATCCTACTCTCTGAGACAATTTGAAAACTCTTTAGGGCAGGGACCGCTTCTCTGTCCCCTCTCTCCTGCTGCCTTGTCCCTTGCTTTGAGTTGACCTGACTTATTGGTCCTGGCTCTATCATGTTCTTCTCTTCCCATGATCTCTTCTAAGGTGACCAGATGGCCCTTGCTGAACTACATGTGACTTTCTTTTGTGTTAGTGAAAATGAGGGTTAGGTTGCCATGGCCCAGAGTTACTTGATATTCTCATTGTTGAATCTATTTATACCACAAAGCTTTCAAGTGCCAATAAATTACTTGGCTGTTGATTCACATCTTCAGTATAACTATTTTTATACACTGGTATGATTTTTTTAAATGGAAAGTGCTTAAAAGTAGAAGCTGTATTGTATCACTGTGATTTTCCTGTAAGTCAATTACTTTCCAATCAATCATTCTTGGAATAATGAAATAGTTCTCATTGATACAACATGATGGTTTTAACCTTTTACCGAAAATTATTTTTGTGACAAAAGAGGTGATGGCATAATTCATCTTCCTTCAATATAATACCCATGTGGCTACTACCGTTTGCCTTCTCACAGTGATTTCCTCTTAAGGAAGAGCTGCTCTTATGGAATGGGTGTGGCATCTGAAACCTCTGCCTTCCTGAGGGGTTTGGCATTCCTGGGTTCTGAGTTCTGGTGGTGCCCATGGAGGAAGCTGGAGAATCAGGGAAGTGAAAGGACAGCAAAACACGCCCCATGGAATACCTGAGCCTTCTAGCGGGGGTAGGAGGGTTGGCGGGGCATGGAGGGTTGAGGACTTGGCAGTGCTGGTGAGAGATGACACTCATGAGCAGCTGGGTGTGAGTCTGGGTAGGCAGCCTCTGCTGCTAGGGACTGAGGCAATGTTGCCATGGGGTGGCTGTTTTCTCATTTCCCTTCCCCTCCATTTCAGACAATCCTGTCTGTCCACAGTTGCCCCACTCCCCTTTCCCTTCCCTTGTCCCTTGTCTGCTTGGCCCCTTGACTCTGGCCCTGGGTCTGCTCCTTTACTGAAAGTACCCGACTCATGTCCCTGCTTCTCAAGGCTCTGTTCTCTAATAAACGCTGTGGAGCTGGCATAAATGCGTGACGTACCCAGCAGAGCATGCCTACGTGTAAAGCTGAGTCCACTGGTCTCTGGTGGCTTTTGTTTTGAGGCTCTGCTTGGAGTCAGGCTCTCTGCTGAGTGTTTTGCATGTGATGGCCTTCATTTTCATTAGAACCCGGGGGAGGTAGGCTTATCAGGCGCTGTGGTGTACGGTTAGGCAACGTGGCATTGCGCAAGGGTGCCTAGCTGAGGGCTGAGAGTGGGCTGTGGGCCATGGCCAGCTGACCATGCTGTGAGCCTATCCAGAGGGGCACCTTCTTCTATAATAATTTACACAGAGTGTCACAGAGGTCAGCAGCAACCCTGGGCCATCCTTATTTTATGCTGAGGAAACTGGGATTCAAGAAGGTTGAATCATTTGCCCAGTGTAAAGGAAAGGTGGTAAATGGCAGTTGAGATTTGTACCAAGGTCATCTGTGCAGGAATCCAGCAGCACAGCAGATGGAGAAGCTATTCTGGGGGAAAGAGACTGCCCACATTTTCCCATTTCCCCATGGGAAGGCTGATGTTTTCTGCAGTGATGAAGAATGACAGGGATGGAGGGAAGGCTGTGAAGCTCTACTGAAGCTCCACTGCATAAGGGGCCCATTTTCCTCTGTGTGCTTGGGGCTGGAGCAGAGAACATGAACTAGTGTGGTCCTGGGCAGGTGTCGGGGAGGAGCAGGGGTACAAAGGAATCAAAGGTTTCGTGAAAGAATATTTCAGATGAACAACCAGAGAGTCTGACCTGGATAAGGAAAGAAGAGAGGTCTGGAGGGGGTCAGTAGGCAAAGAGAAAGTGCAGGGAACTAAGGAAAGAGAACAGCACGGAAGAGGCAAAAGCCAGAGGCTGCTCAGAGAGGATGTAAGGTTTCTACCGCAGAACTGAAGTGACTCCAAGGAGGTACTAGCAATGTTCTGGAGGTTGTCATGGGAGGGGGAGCCTGCAGCGGAGTGGAGGTGAAGTGCCACCGGGGTTGAGGGCATCTAGGATCTATGAGACTTGATAACGGTTCATCCTTGCAGCACTGAAGCCATCTCACATCATGATAGCACCGGGGCAGAGAGAAAAATGGTTGTGGAGATGCCAAAGTCCTAGATAGACAGACATGGATCAGGAAAGGAAGCTGGGGTGTATGTAGCTATAGAGTTTCAGCTGCTATGAATATAATGGGTCCTAAATCAATATCTTTAGCTCAGACTCTCCTCTGTCTTTGGATTTGTGTATCTAACTACCGATGAGCCTGCTCAACCTGGCTCATGTCTCTTGCAGGCAACTCTAACTCAACATGGCTGGAATGAACCCAAAACTCTACCTTAACATGGGCCTCTTATTATGTCTTCAGCTTGTGGCACCTCCACACTGAAAACCTGGGGGTCTCCTGGGTATCTCCTTCCCATATACTTAATCAATCACCAGTGGCTGAGTTTAAATCCTAAATATTTCTCAAATCTGCCCTCTCACCTCCACTCGTACCCCCACTGCCCCGCTCATGTTCACAGCACCTCAGAGGGCCACATTAACTTCCTAGCCCGTCTCCCTGCCTCCAGTCTGGACCCTCCCAACCCATCCTCTACACTATTGCAAATCTGTCCATGTGGCCTCCATGCCGTCAGCTTCTGAACATGGCACACGAGGTTCCCTAAACCACTTTTCCAGTTTCATCTCTTACTTCCTCCTATTCACTTAGGGAACTTACTTCTTCCTACTCACTTATGGGTCTCAGTACATGGAGACAACTCGGCTTGGACTTTTCCCTAGACTAACTTCTATACTCATTTTTGAAGACTCAGCTTGGGTATTAACTTGGTCATCACGTATTTATTGCCTGGCACTATGTTCAAAGCACCATGCTGTCCCTGAAACTACCTGTTTCAGTCAGGTCCTCCTGGCTGCCCCCTGCCCTCCCCTTGAGGGTAGGATGACGGTCTTCATCACCTCCATGTCCTGAGACCTATTGCAAGGCCTGGACTGTAGCTGAGGGAGGCAGTGACTGAACCGAGAACTGTCAGGAGGATGGGTACTGAGCAATGAGGTAAGGAGCACACACTGTCCCAGGAACGCCCTGTAGGAGGATGACAATGGAACAGACTCGTGAAAGTCCTAGTTTGCCAAATTCCAGTTGATAGAAAAGGGGACAAGTTGGAGGAAATGATGGGCAAGAAGTGTAGCTGGGAAAAACCCCCAAGTGATGAAAATCCCCAAGGTAAGAACTTGTCAGGCAGCTCTAACAGATCCCAGACAATCTCACAAGAATGACGTCATCACCGAGCTTCACTTGTTAGGAATCCGTACCCACGCTGAATGAGTCACTACCCAAACTGCCGAGGGACCCTAACAGTTACAGCCCTTGCATTCCTCCTCAATGTCTTCATGCATTCCATCTCACAAGTGATGCCACTTTCTTCTCTTTTCAAAACCTCTCCCCACACAAAGCTATTCAGAGCCTACACTGTGGACATAATTCCTCAGCCATGCTTGTGGTTTTAGAAGCCAGGGAAAAGCAAATGGGATGAAACATGACTAAATTATAAGTCAATGCATTATTTCTTAAAAAAGAATATTACCAGGGGTTCAGAAAAGGGAGAGAGGGCAAATGTAAACCACCAGGGTCCCTGCTACCTCCCACCACCATACTGGGGCCACCAGATTCCACTGACAGGGTCAGCCTTGCTGGCTACACTGGGTTTAGGTCAGAATTTCTTCAAGGGAGAGTGTTTCAAGGAGGCTGTGCCAGCTGCTGAGATGGCTCACACTTAGGCTAGCCTGGAGGCCAAGCTTGCTCTGCGCTTACTTCCAAGTTCTAAAAATGGGGTTTTTGCCTTGTTCCTCTCTGCAGGAGGCTGAGGTGTGAGTATCCAGCTGACTGGGCCTGGAAATGTATAAGTCATTCTTTGTCCTCCAAGGGTTAATCACTGACAGGCAGGAGACACAGGTGTCAAATCAACCTGGTTTTAAGTCCTGCCTCTGTCCATTTTTGTAGCTGTGTCATCTTTTTTGTTTGTTTTTTTGAGACAGGCTCTTGCTCTGTTACCCAGGTTGGGGTACAGTGGCGTGATCACGGCTCACTGCAGCCTCAACCTCCTGGTCCCAAGCAATCTTCCCATTTCAGCCTCCTCAGTAGCTGAGACTACAGGCACAGGCCACCACTCCTGGCTGGCTCTGTCATCTTTTAAGAATGGTAAATTCATTGCCTTTTCACTGGTAATGAAGCTCTTGTGTCCTTTTTATTTCTATTCACACAACTGGATAAAGTGTTTTTTTTTTTTTTCTTTAAACTGGGACAATGCAGTAAATGGTTTGGAGTCAGACAGACCTGGGTTTAAGTCCTGATTTCACCACTTACTAGCTGTGTGACCTCTGGCAAGTTACTCAGCTCTTCTGTGGGTTTATTTATCTGTACAATGGGAACTTACCTCATAGGGCTATTGTGAAGACAGAATTAGGTAATGTATGTGAAAAGGCTTAGCACAGTGCTTGGCACAGAGCAGGTGTTCAACAAAGGTGAGGCAGACAAAGATGGTATTATCTTGGTGGCCCCTTAGGTTGCTCAAGTTTTTGGCAGTAAAAGCCTATAACCTAGGTCAGAGGAGGACAGACAAGGCTTCTGAGAAACAAAGAAGGTCGCCATCCTAGGGCACAATCCATAGGATTGTGAGGCAAGGGGTTTATGCTGTGACTGTCGTTGTTTCCAGCACAGAGTAGAAGGATAAGGGTGGCCAGGAATGCACTTGGAGCCAGGAAGAGGTGAAGGCCAGTGTCCTCTGGCCCTTGTTTATGAGGGATGCCAGGCTCTAGAGAGTTCCAGCCATGGTCACCACTGTGTGCTGGAGTCTCTGAAATCCATTCTCCTCTGGGGAAGGTGGAGATGCATTATGAGACCTTCAGAGAGGTTGTAAGGAGGAGATGAAAGCAATGTACAGTCAAAAGTATAAAGGTGCTGTTGTCAGTGCAACACTAGGGAAGCCTGGTAAATTTCATGCTTTCATTTGGGGAGGAGGTGTAGAGGGGAATACTGAGAGAGGCTTCTGGGCAGAGGCCTAGAGCTGGGGCAGGTAAGGCCGCAGGATAGGATGGGAACAAGGTTACTGCCAGCAGGGACGGCCTGCACATCCTCAGCAATGCCAAGTTGATGGGGCATTCCACTGTCTACCACAGCTAGCCGGCCACTGGGCAGAGGGCTGCCACCCATGGAGACGAGATGTAGCAGAGGCTGGAGGACAGGGCAGGCAGGCTGAACAGATGATGCAGGAACAATGTGATTTTGGAGGATGTTCCTCTAGCAATGCAGTGCTAGAACCTGAGGTCAGGGCCTATCCTGATTAATGATGGATATGGGGTCACCTGATCCACCTACTCCATGTGACCAACCTCACCACTCACAGAGTGAACAGAAGGGCTCTGCCTATAGCCTTCATTTCATCCAGGGCATGCATTCCCAACTGGGGCTATATCTCCCTAAAAGGAGTCAAAATCCATTCTTGGTGGGGATGCGTGGAAAAAAAATCTTAGACATTACATAAATGCTCTCCAAAGGGCCACAGTATACACACACGCACACACACACACAGATGGTGCCAAATCTAACTTATGACAGTTCGAGTTATAAGTTTTCAAGTTTATGACAGTGTGAAAGTGATACACATTCAGTACAAATTGTAATACAATGTTTGGTAGGTGTGTTAAGCAGTTCTTGCATTGCTATATAGAAATACCTGCTGGCTAATTTATAAAGAAAAGAGGTTTAACTGGCTCATGTTCTGCAGCTATACAAGCATGGCACCGGCATCTGCTTGGTTTCTGAGGAGGCCTCAGGGAGCTTTCACTGATGGTGGAGGGCAAAGCAGGAGCAGGCATGGTACATGGGGAGAATGGCAGCAAGAGAGAGTGATGCGGAAGATGCCACACACTTTTGGTTTTGACACAGGGCCTCACTCTGTCACCCACGGCTCATTGCAGCCTCAACCTCCTGAGCACAAGCCAGCCTCCTGCCTTAGTTTCCCGAGTAGCTGGGACTACAGGTATGTGCCATCTTACCCAGCTAATTTTTGTATTTTTTTTTAGAGACAGTCTTGCTAGGTTGCCCATACTGGTCTTGAACTGCTACACTCAGGTGATCCACTTGCCTTGGCCTCCCAAAGTGCTGGGATTACAGGCATGAACCACTGTGCCTGTCGCCACACTTTTAAACAACCAGATCTCAAGAGAACTCACGGTTGCGAGGACAGCGGCAAGGGGACCGTGCTAAACCATTCATGAGAAATCCACCCCCATGATCCAGTCACCTCCCACCAGGCCCCACCTCCGACACTGGGGATTACAATTCAACATGAGATTTAATGGAGACAATGTCCCAACTATAGCAGTAGGTTAGTTGTATTAAATGAATTTTTGATTAATGATATTTTCAATTTACAGTTGGTTTATCAGAATGTAATCCCATTGTAGGTCAAGGAATGTGTGTGTGTGTGTGTGCGTGTGTGTGTACGTGGTATAACTGTGGTCTTAAAATTTCATGGGGGGGAAGAGGAAGGGTGATTAGGGAAAAAAGTCTCATAAGTTTCCTTGTCGTGGGGTGATGATAAAAAACAAAGTCTAAGAAACAATGAAGCAGGGCCTCTTGTCCCAAAGAACTACCAGTGGCCCAGTCAGGGTCCTATAGTGAGTTAAGAAGCCCTAGGCAGCAACTCTAAGTTCGATGCATGCTAACTCTGTCAGCCGGTTCCTCTCCCGTTTACCTCCATCTACAGTCTCCGTGGCTACCAGTGAGTCCTGGGGAAGCTCAGCCCCTGGGGTGAGGATTTTAACAAGAAGATGAGAACCAGCATGGCATGGCCTATCTTTCCCAAAGTGGGAAAGTGCAAAGGTTCTCCCCTATGCAGACAGGACTGAGTGGTCTGTTTGTGAACACACCATTGGGCACAATGCCACTTACACAAGAGCCCAGTTCCACAGCTCAAATCTGAATTTTTCTTTTTCTTTCTTTTCTCTTTAGAATATATTTTTATAGAGACAGGGTCTCTCTTTGTTGCCCAGGCTGGTCTCAAACTCCGAGCCTCAAGTGATCCTCCTGCCTTGGCCTCCCAAAGTACTGGGATTACAAGCACAAGTCACTGTACCCAGCCAAAATCTGAATTTTTCTAACCTCTCTTATCAGTGCATATTTCTGTCATAAGGATGAGATCACATCCCCTCCTCAGCCTCAACCTTCCAGCCTTCCCTAACCAGGTCAGTTTATGAGCATCATGAAGGCCTGTGAGAGTTCAGTTTTCTCTTTTTTTCTTTTTTCTTTTTAGATAAGAGTCTCATTCTGTTGCCCAGGCTAGAGTGCAGTGGCGTGATCACGGCTCACTGCAACCTCTGCCTCCTGGGTTCAAGTGCTTCTCCTGCCTCAGCCTCCCAAGTAGCTGGGACTACAGGCATGTGCCACCACGCCCGGCTATTTTTTTGTATTTTTTTTAGTAGAGATGGGGTTTCGCCGTGTTAGCCAGGATAGTCTCAAATCTCCTGACCTCATGATCTGCCCGCTTTGGCCTCCCAAAGTGCTGGGATTACAGGCGTGAGCCACCACGCCCGGCCAAGAGTTCGGTTTTCTAATCATTATTGTGTAAGTGCTCATTTTTTTCCTAAAGCAATCTGTAGGGATCACGACAAACCATTATGCTGCAAATGTCTGTGACTTTGCCTTCTACTACCAGCCACCTTGATTTCTGACATTTAAATTTCAATTATTAGCTGGGCATGGTGGCTCATGCCTGTAATCCCAGCACTTTGGGAGGCTGAAGTGGGAGGATTAGTTGAGGCCAAGAGTTTAAAACCAGCCTGGGCAACATGGTGAGACCCTGTCTCTACAAAAAATAAAAAAATTAGCTGGGTGTGGTGGCATGCACTTATAGTCCTGCCTACTTTCGAGGTGGAGGTGGGAGGATTGATTGAGTCAGGAGGTGGAAGTTGCAGTGAGACAAGATCGTGCCCCTGCTGGATTGTGCCACTCCATCTTGGGTGACAGAGCAAGACTCTGTCTCAAAAAAAAATTCAGTTATTAGTTTGAGATAATCCATTTTTTAATTACTCTGCAATTAGAAGACAGAGCAGGGGCCAGGTGCGACCACTCATGCCTGTAACCCTAGCACTTTGGGAAGCCAAGGTGGGCAGACCACTTGAGGTCAGAAGTTCAAGACCAGCCTGACTGACATGGCAAAATCCTGTCTCCACACACACAAAAAAAGTACAAAAATTAGCTGGGTGTGGGGGTGTGGTGTCATGCACTTGTACTCCCAGCTACTCAGGAGGCTGAGGCAGGAGAATCACTTGAATCTGGGAGGCGGAGGTTGCAGTAAGCTGAGATCGTGCCACTGCACTCCAGCCTGGGTGATGGAGCGAGACTCTGTCTAAAAAAAAAAAAAAAAAAAAAAAACACCAAGTATTTTCTGGCTTAATCTATTTCAAATGACCACTTTTATTGAATCAAGTCTGAAACTGCATGCAGCAAAGTTTTGATATTACATTTGCTTCCATCTTTTGAGTAGGTACAATTTTTTTTCTTGGCTCTATAATTCATTAGCTACCGGATTAAAAAAACCAGCTTTGAGATACGATTAATATACATATAATATACCCATTTAAAGTGTACAATTCAATGTTCTTTAGTGTAGTTACAGAGTTGAGCAACCATCACCACAATCTAATTTTAGAAATTTTCATCCCCGGAAAGAAACCTCATACTCATTAACAGCCACTCCCCATTTCTCCCCACCACCCCGGACCTAGGAACCACTTATCTACTTTGTCTCTAGAGAGTCCTTAAGTGGGGACACATTTTTGAGCAAAATCACTTCATATTCTAATTCTATAGTTAACCAATAGCTTATTGTTCCATAATTATCCAATAATATAACCATAATTAACCAATTATTAATATATTCACACCTAATCTTGATTTTAGCTGGCATTTTGTGTGAAGAATGAAGCTGGTGTTGGCCAGGTGGTGGCAAATTTCTGTGTTACTGAAACTTCATTCCCAGTAAGCACTGAGGCAACAGGTTTAAGCTTCCTTCCTGCCCAGAAGTGTTCACTAAAGAGTTTGTAAAGTTTTCAAATTAAATTATAAATATACCAGGAGCTTGCTGTTTAAGAATTCCTGACTAGTTAAAGTGGCTCAAGCCTACAGGCTTGAGACCAGTGCTGGTCTCATCCCAGCACTTTGGAAGGCCGAGGCAGGCAGATTGCTTGAGCTCAGGAGTTTGAAACCAGCCTGAGCAAGATGGCAAAACCTTGTCTCTACAAAGAAATGTGAAACTTAGCCAGGCGTGGTGGTGCACGTGTGTGGTCCCAGGTACTCTGGAGGCTGAGGTAGGAGGATTATTAGAGCCCAGAAAGTTGAGGCTGCAGTGAGCTGTATATTCTAGCCTGGGTGACAGAGTGAGATCTTGTCTTAAAGAAAAAAAAAAAAAAGAATTCCTATGATGAAGTTGTTTGTAAAGGCTAATCTCCAAGGTAAAAATCCATCCACATTCTTCTTGAACACAGGTACATTCAAGGGTGTCTAATCTTTTGGCTTCCCTGGGCCACACTGGAATAATTTTCTTGGGCCACACATAAAATACACTAACAGTAGCTGATGAGGTTAAAAAAAAAAACCAGAAAAATTCTCATAATGTTTTAAGGAAGCTTACAAATTTTTGTTGGGCTGCATTCAAAGCTGTTCTGGGTTGCATGCAGCCCCTGGGTTGTGGGTTGGACAAACTTGCATTAACTGCTTTGGTTTGTAAATCTTGTTTCCATAGATGTGATTTTCTGGAGGGCTTTTCTTTTCAGTGTCTCTGCAGTGATTGTGTGACAATGAGCACTGAGCTTCCTCTTTGAAGGTCCAGACACCCCTGCACAGGGATAAAGTGATGGTTTTAGGACAGACCCTTGCACTGCTGGTGTGTGCCATGTTCCAGGCATGAGAGCTTCAGTATCCACACAACATAGTTGGCCCCGAAGGCTCATTTCCGAGCTTTCCTGGGTCCTTGTAGGGAGCAGCAAGTTTGAAAAGCGATATATTTTTCTTTTTATTTATTTTTTTTTGCGACTGAGTCTCACTCTGTTGCCCAGGCTGGTGTGCAGTGGCACGATCTCAGCTCACTGCAACCTCTGCCTTTTGGGTTCAAGTGATTCTCCTGCCTCAGCCTCCCAAGTAGCTGGGATTACAAGCGCGTGCCACCATGCGTGGCTAATTTTTGTATTTTTAATAGAGATGGGGTTTCACCATATAGGCCAGGCTAGTCTCAAACCCCTGACCTCAAGTAATCTGCCCACATCAGCCTCGCAAAGTGCTAGGATTACAGGCGTGAGCCACCGTGCCCTGCCAAAAAATGGATATATTTTTCTTTTTTTTGAGACAGGGTTTCACTCTGTTGCCCAGGCTGGAGTGCAATGGCACAATCTCAGCTCACCGTAGGCTCAACCTCCTGGGCTCAAGCGATCCTCCTATCTCAGCCTCCCAAGTAGCTGGGACTACAGGCAGGTGGCTAATTTTTTTGGTACTTTTTTTGTAGAGTCAGGGTTTCGCCATGTTGCCCAGACTGGTCTCAAATTTCTGGGCTGAAGCGATTCGCCCGCCTTGGCCTCCCAAAGGGCTGGGACTAACAGCATGAGTCACCAGGCCCGACCTGAAAATGGATATATTAATATTTTTCTAGCCTTTTGTAGCTACTAAGCAGGCAATGGTTTTCCTCTCTTAACACCAGATGAATTGGGGGGCTGAAATGGCAGAATCTGAGACACATCCATAAGGCCATTTTATAGACAAAAAAGTGTATCTGGCCAGGGAAATGATAAATATAAGCCTTTGCCCCACTCATTTCCCTGACATAATGCTCAGGCTACCAGAATTCTGCCTGCAAAGTGACATGACTTTCACTTTTCCATAGCACTTTCTGGTTTACAGGGCATGTTTGCAGATGTGATTAAATTTGAATTTCATTGCAATCCTGTGAGGGAGGTAGGGTGGGTCTTTGATTTTTCAGATGAGAAACCAAGTGTAAGAACTTGCTCAGGGTCAAATGGCTAGGTGACAGAACTGGAACACCTAGGTTGAAGCCCAGACCCCATTAAAGTAGTCCTCTGGGGAGGGCATAAATGTATTCTAACTTTGCTCAAAAATATTTTGAAACTTCTCTTTCAGTACCTTCAAAATCTGTAATATATCTTTGAATATCCTCAATGGAGGTATATTTTATCTCAGTTGGTGGTTCTTAAACTTGAGCATGCACTGCAATCGCCTTGGAGGGCTTGTTAAAACACAACTGCTGGGCTCCATCCCCAAAGTTTCCAATCAATTAAATCTGAGGGGGGCCTAGGATTTGTATTTCTAATGACATCCCAGGTGATTCTGATACTGCTGGCTTTCGGGTCATATTTTGAGAACAATTATCCTAAGGACTTTATTTCTGCAAAGAGTGAATCGTTTAAAGCCAAGTCTAATGATTAAGGTGAGGGGTCAGGCTAGGGAACTCCACCATTGGCCAAAATCAATGGGCAACTGTAAAGAACAAAATCAGCTCTGGCAGAAATTCATAAAAAGAGCTCCTAAAAGATTCTGAAAACAGCACGTGGTCTGAATGTGAAGCTTCCCAATGTGACCACTTTAAAAGGAAGAACACTCCTGGATGTGTGCTGAAGAATTCTCACAAGTGTATGGGAACATCTTGCACAAAATTACATTGTGAGATGTTCACTATCAACCTTTTATTCTCCAGCTTAGGAAAAAAGAAATCATGGAGGTAACAACCACATTAGTACTGTAAAAAGGGGGATTAATAGTTATCTACAAAGCTGAGCTCATCACACTGGCATGGCAGGTCTTTCTTTTCCTTTTTTCTTTTTTTGAGACAGGGTCTCGCTCTGTCACCCAGGCTGGAGTGCAGTGGTGCAATCATGGCTCACTGCAGCCTTGACCTGCCTGGACTCAAACAATTCTCCCAAATCAGCCTCCTGAGTAGCTGGGACTACAGGCACTTGCCACCATGCCTGGCTATTATTATTATTATTATTTTTTTTTTTGTAGAGATAGGGTCTGTCTATGTTGCCCAGGCTAGTCTCCAGCAACTCCTGGGCTCAAGCAATTCTTTTGTCTCGGCCTCCCAAAGTACTGGGATTGCAGGAGTGAGGCACTGCGCCCGGCCACCAGAGGTCCTTTCTATGCTGCAAAGGTGTAGAAAATGAGGGGGGAAACTCCAACTCTTTCTACCGTGACTTTTGGTTGTGATTGGAATGGAAAAAGTGAAAAGATATAATTTTGGATGCCAGAAATAAGTATGGAGTGTTTTATGGGGGGATCCCAGCAGAAAAGAAAAAAAAATGAACTACCTTAGGTACTTAAGCTGGGAGAAAGTCAATCCTTCATGTCACAGCAGGGAAGAAAGAGGTGGAGGACTGCCTAAATATTGGTTCTATTTTAATTCCAATTCTACATTACATTAAACTCTCCTTGTACTCCTCTTTAATTTACAGCAAATGCTGACACAAATTGGCATGCCCGTTCTTCTTTGACATCAGTGTTTCTCTTGAATTATGCATTTCTATCTGGAATGAGGTTTATGAGGCTAAAGCCTTCTTTCATTAAGATAGGTGAGAACAGAGAAGGATCAATAAGGGGTTGAATGCAAAATCAAAGTAAGGTGGGGCTAAGATACGCTCAGGGCAGCACTTCACTGCCCAAAGCGACTGTAAGTGATATTACAAATGATACTGATCTTTCGATTTTCAATACACTGATTACATTTCAACTACTACAGAACAAGAAAAACTCTATTAACCTTCATCCCAGGACTGCCATATTCTTCTTTTATTGGTACCCTGCAAGTATTTAGTAACCATTTGTAAGAATGAGTACAGATGATCATAACTGCATTACTTGGATTCCATCTAAAATTGAGTCAAAGACAAAAGAAATCCCCTGCCTGAGACAGTGTGTCTTGGCCATCTCGGCCTTCACACAGGTTGAGGTGCTTGGTTGTGGTGCTCAACCTACCTCATTTGGTGCCATGGAGAGATCTGGCCCTACTACTGGTGACAAATGGCTCCCAATCCAAGTCAGCGATCCGTTCATATTGACAGAGGACACTGGCTGGCTCCATCTGGGGCCTGACCGTGTCTCAGGGTCCATTCTCAACTTTGTTAGTTTGTGATGGGCTCTGGGCTGGCTACTCAGGCTAGGACTGAAGTGGGGCATTTTGATGAAGCTGTTTTAAGATAAAATTTGCATCAAAATTACCATGTAGAAAATGTAGATATACACTCTTGTATTACCAAATAATATACGGAACAGACATGCCTGATCCTTTCCCTTTTCTAGACCTCATTCCACCCTCAGACCAAGCCTGAGCCTCACCCTATAGGCAATCTTCAGCCATCTCTGAAAACTCTTCCATTTTTAATCTTTATCTATCACCCACTTCACCCCAGGAATGGGAACTGGAGATAAGATGAAGTTCTTTGTTTTTTTCACATTTCTTGATAATTTAAAAAAGAACATTTTACGTTTTTCTGATAATAATGTAAAAATTGTCCCTGAGTCAATATGGCTACATTAACATAGCTCAACCATCATGTTCTTTGGCTGAAAACTGGCTGTGCCCAGCAGCCATATCGTGATGTAGCTTACCCACTGGCATACCCCTTGCTTGGCCAGAGGTTGGCCAGCCTGAGGAACATGTGAAGGACACTGTCACCCTGAGAGTGGGTTCAGACCAGGAGCCCAGTGGGCTGCTCTAGACTTTCTTCAAGTTCAGGGAAAGGTGCCGCTCCCAGATGGGGCCCTCACTGCTCTGCTGGCTGATGAGCTGCTGAGAAGAAGGGCCTGTGGAGGCTGAACAGTTGCTGAAAACCCCATTCTGCCCAAAATGTCTGCAGTGGATTAATTTATTCTATAATTTAAAGAATTCCACATTAATGAAAGAGAAGTGGAATCCTGAGTGCGAGCTAAAAATGGAATTAAAAAGGGCCCATTCTTCAGGCAGTATTAATGAAAGCTTTGTATATATATATTGGTGAATAAATGGCAATTAAAACTAAAATGTCTGTTAGTGATTCACGAGTTCTAAAGACTGGCCTTGCCTTTTGTGGTCAGCAATCCGTTTTCTTTGTGACTCTATTATTCTGGACAGAAAACAGTTAATCCAACAGGACTTAGTATCTTACAAAAGATTCACTAAAATATTTTCTGTGAAATGTTCATCTTCTAACAGCTGTTTTTTCATTTCAGTGAGACGTACTTGAAATTAAATCATTGTTCTCCATGAAAATTGCATGCTAAATAATATACAGCTACCAGATTATTAAACAGCAAAGGCATTTGATAATATTAGCACCAACCACAGGTTCCACTTCTGCTGATGCACAAAATTTTGAGTAACTAGTCATTGCACAATACTGTATTTATATTCGTTTTTGCTTGAGCTGTTAGGCCACAAAATCAGTAGGCAGTTGCTGTTATAAGAGGATTCTCTTGGTTATTTATAATGTTTCTGGTTCTTCACACTTGCTGCTTCACTCTTGGGTCTTGAGCCAGGTCTACACTGTGAAAATGAAGGAAGGAACTGAGCAATTGTTCTAAAATCTAACTGCACTGAAAGCTGGTGTGGATGATTCACAACAAACTGTGTATGTCTTGGCTGGTGCACCTGGTGTATTTGTCTACACAACCCAAATTCGTCATATACTGGCTGATTTGTCACTTTATCAGGGAAGGATGCATAGTTACATGAAGGCTGTGTTTCTACCAGGAATGAGCTAGTGTCTAAGGCACAGGTGGTAGGGCAAGATATCTGAACTAGCATTATGTTGCCAAAGAGTTACCTTCAAATGTCAGTTACTTTAAATGAAGAATCGATTTCTGCTCCAAATGCTTGCCTGTTACACAGATAAGTGATTCCCTAGATGGCAGGCATGCGAGACTGAAGGGCATTTAGGGATCACCTGAGATTTTAATTTTATTTTTTGTAAGTTATATAGGCACCTTTCCATGCTATCGGCAGAGAATCACTGATGGCATGAACGCTTTCTAGTGGGAGTAGGTTTTAGCCTTTACGTGAGTCAGAGTAAAAAAAAAATGCTGAAAACCACTCAGACTGACAGAATGATCTGTTTGTTTCAACTATGAAATAACCATCTTCGATATCTCCCCCCTGCCCCACTGTTTTTAAGGAAATGAACTATCTTTATGTCATCTGAATTCCCATGAGCTCCCAAACCTACTTCTCAGCATCCCCATTTCCACTTCCCTAGTCTAGGCTGCCACCGTCTCTCACCCAGTCTCTGGACTGTTCTCCCTGACTCCAGTCTTGTAAACTCCAATTTATTATTCACACAGCAGCCACATTAATCTTTCTATAAAGTATAAATCTGATCAAATGCATCCCCTGCTTAAATTCTTCAGTAGCTCCCCATTTCCCTCAGAAGTGTGAATTCCCAGAAGTGGCAAAGGAAACCCTTTACAACTCAACCCTGCCACCTCTCCACCTCATCCTTTCCCACTCTCACTTGTACTCAGCTCTTTCCAAATAGAACTATTTGAAACAGCAAAAATATGCCATGCTCCCTCTAGCTGTTTGACCAGAGAAAGAAAATAATATAACATTTTCAGTTTTTAGAGCATCTCTTAGGGGAGATGTACTTCACCTAACCTCTGGATCTCTTTGGTCTCCAAATCCATAGCTTTTTCAGGGGTTGTACCACAGTATAGAATACTTCTGTATTTGTTCTTAAAGGAATTGAAATAGGAAGGGGAAAGCAAGAATGAATTGCTTTATAGCTGCTTTAAACTGTCCCACTGCAGTACATTCTGCTCACACACACATGTACACATAAACACATGGCATTCACACAATAGTTTATTCACAGTACATGCCATCAACATAGATATGCAAAATATACACATCATTAGCCTACAACACACACACATGCACACACTTTTATATAAAGGGCAGAGTTCAGCAAGCTATGAACCACACATCTCTTTTTCTACTTCCTTGTCCAACTCCCATCAGCAGCACTGGGCACTGAGGGCAGTGGGCATGGATCCCATTGCCATGGGCTCTATAGTTTGGCTCTAGGCATTTTTGTCTTTGTTTTGAGACAGGGTCTCACTCTGTTGCCCAGGCTGGAGTACAATGTCACTATCTCAGCTCACTGCAGCCTTGGTCTCCCAGGCTCAAGTGATCCTCTTGCCTTAGCCTCCCAAGTAGTGGGGACTACAGACATGCGCTACCATGCTGGCTTTTTTTGTCGAGATGGGGTTTCACATTGTTGCCCAGGCTGGTCTTGCACTCCTGAGCTCAATCTGCCTGTCTCTGTCTCCCAAAGTGCTGGGATTACAGGTGTGCACTATCGTGCCTGGCTCTAGGTGGTTTTTTTCACCTCCTCATAATTTCAGGTCTACCCTAGAAAAATTGTCACTCAATGGAAACCACTTAGAAACTATCTATTGTGATGTCCTGACAGGTTTGCTCCTGAGAACACCATTACAGCATCCTAGGAAGATGGGTGAGGAGGAGATCACAGGCTCACCGCCATGTTATCACACCAATGTTTTAGAAGCTTAAGGAGGATGGAGAGGTGGGACTTAGGTGTAGGAAGCTAAGAGGAAGCAAAATCCTAATGTAGATGAATAAGCAAGCTCCCATAACCTTATACAATCCCCTCTTACTGGGCAGAGGGACTATTTCATGTCTAGGCCCCTAGAACATTCTGAATCTAGATTTAGATCCTTCTCTCTTGACTTTTTCCAAGGCTGAAACAATGGTTCCTTTTCTGTACTCTACATCTACTTCCATGCTCCTCTTCTCTGCTACCATATTCCTCTTTCAGTCTCTGGCCGTATTTAAGTTCTGAAGCAGGGCCAGGGGCCCAGATCCCCTCAGGAAGCCCCTGAGCTGTCAGGTGGTAGGTACAAGTACACACATGTCCAGGTCTGACTATGGGACAGTACCTTGGGAAAATGGAAAAAACAGCCTTACATTTGGCCCTGGTTCAATTCTTCAAAGTGCGGATAACATTTCTGGTAAGCAGTTACAATTAAATTTCTAGAGCCCTGGGAATTCAACTGGTCACATGCAGGATTAAGAAAGATAATTTAAAATATTGAATTCTGCCTGATTAGCTAATAAATGAGATGATCTGTTGATGTGGAAGTAATGTAATGGAGCTAATATGGCCCCCTGGGCACGACAGATGTCTTGTGCCTTGTCTATCCATCTCTTCTGCAATTACCTTGGCCTCTGTCCTTTCTTTATAGTCAGTGAACTTCTTTTTGTCTTCCTTCATTTTTTCTAGCCACCAGTCTGCAGGGTTTGACTGATATCGTTTCTAAGGTTAAGAGGGCTGTTTCGGAACCTCATTTGGGTTTTCCTTATTCTATGATGCTGATTTCAGAGATGTCATGCATTCTCTGTAACTTAGGTTATTTGGCCTGGCCTTTGTATGACTGTAGGTAAAACAGTCTAGGAATATGTTTTAAAATGGAAAACTGGGTAATTGTTCTGTTTTCAAATCATTTATAGGGAGCATTATAGCTAAGATTTATTGTTCCCCTGGGCATCTTAAATGTAGAACTTAAGGAATGTAAGAAATCCAGTTGACACCCTAGTCCCCTGAGAAAACTAAGGCTCATGGAGAGTAAGTGACTCTTAACACTCAAACTAGTTACCTTCCCAGGAGGAAGTAGAACTCTTTCAGTAATTGCAGAGGGCCTGTTTTTATATGCCAAGCATTGTATTAAGCACTGGGGTTGCCCAAAGAAAACTCTCTGAGATAGAACTTAAGGATGGGCAGGAGTTTGCCTCAACTAAAAAGCTAGTTTGTGAATGTTAAAAAAGAATCACTTTTTCACTAGCCTTTATCATTTAGCAGTTTAGTTTATAGTTTAGTTCCTATTTAAAGAAATTTAATGAAAAAGCGATTTGGTTATAGTCTATAAGAGCGGTACACCTCTCCTCCAGGTTTGACCACGCAATAAAGAAAATGAATGAACATGAGTTGTTCCAGAACCTTTGCTGTCTGGTATGGGCATGATCCTGCAACATCACCATCCATGCATATTAGTCCATTTTCATACTGCTATAAAGAAATACTCGAGACTGGGTAATTTATAAAGAAAGGAGGTTTAACTGACTCACAGTTCTGCATGGCTGGGGAGGCTTCAGGAAACTTACCATCATAGTGGAAGGGGAAGTAGGTACATCTTACATGGCAGCAGGTGAGATAGAGCATGTGAAGGGAAGGAAGAAGAGCCACTTATAAAACCATCAGATCTTGTGAGAACTCACTTGCTATCACAAGAATAGCATGGGGAAAAATGCCCCCATGATCCAATCACCTCCCATCAGCTCCCTCCCTCGACACCTGGGAATTACAATTTGAGATGAGATTTGGGTGGGTACACAAAGCCAAATCATATCACCATGTGGTCCTGCTGCTTACCCTGGCAGAAAGAAGCTGGAGTTGCATCATGGTGAGACATGTGTCCGCTTTACTAATGTACAGAGCCAAGACAATATCCACTCTGCTTAATGGTGGGTGATACAGCTCCTGGTTTATGCTACCTGGTACCCTGAATGATCCATAAAGTAGTTAAGTGAACAATCAGATATATAAGGATGTACTAATGAGAGCTAACACATACTAAGTGCTTACAGGTGCCAGGCACTGTTCTCAGGGTATGCACAGATTATTTCATTTAAATGAGACTGCAGTGTACTGTACAAAGTAAGTAAGGCCTTTTCAAGATCTGGCAGCTTCTGAAGATCTACAGAAAAGAAGCAATTATAGACGCTTGTATCATGACAAGTGACAAGGAAAGTCAGTGCTGGAATGTCAAATAAGAGAGAGTGAAGGCTAGGCAGACTGTCACCAAATCAAGAGGCAGGGTGGTGAGTGCAGTAGAAAGTACATGAGTGTTAGAGGCAGACAGACAGGCAGATCGACCAACCTAAAATCAATCCTGGGTCTGCCAACTTACCAGCTGTAGGCCCCTGGGCAGGTCATGTAACCATAGTTACCTCCTCTGTCAAACAGGCAAAAACCTATCCTGCAGGGTTGTTCTGAGAATGTGAAGTAATGCATAGAGTCTAGCATGATGCCTGGCACAGAGTGGTGCCCAGTTTTTATTATTAGACTAAAGAATCCTCACATCCCCAAAGAATCATTTAACCATAATTATTTCCTTTTCCTATCTCCAAATACAGACACATTAGGAGCCAGGACTTCAACACAGGAATTTTGGTAGGAACGCAATTCAGTCCACAGCGTGGTGTTACATGTTCCTCCATCCCTCATAAGCCATTCCATTCAGGACTGTTTCAAATGGGTGATGAAGTATGTGACCTATGAAATACCTAAACATACATGAGGCATCACCCATTGGACTGGTCCTTTTTACAACTCCTCCAGATAATCCATCAACTGAAGAACAAACAATGTGGCAAAAACCAAAGTTAAGATCACTCAACCTATGATTAATTGTGAGAATGAGGACTGAAGAGTTAAATGGAGATCTACAAGCAGATTCATTCATTCAGAAAACCTGAACATGAGGAAAATTTGCCTGAAGATCTGCTGTACATTTGAATGATGAACAGAAACAGTGATGCTTTGACATTTATTCTGATATTTCCAAGAACTGCATAAAATAACATGTTTTCTGAGGAATGGTTTCTTTAAAAAGATTAAAAAACCATGTCAAAGTATGTAATAAAATATCCAGACTGAAGGAGCCTCAAGTGCCCTCAATAGGAAGGTAATGGAGATCTACGTTTTTGGCACCAGGAGTCTATCCATTCAGAGGCTATCCTAAGTCAAGGGGCTCCTAGGCTCAGTTGTATGAAGATTATGAACTGTTTGAGAGGTTCTTTGTAAAACCAAGAGTCAACTGTGACCAACTACTGGCACACCCTCAGAGAAATGATATCACCTATCTTATTTGCTAGGTGTGGCTCCAAATAGCTTTTGGCCATGTTCCAAAGTCATATTTATTCCAAATTACAAAGTAATACATGAAAAATACAGGCTTATTGAAAAACCCAAATAATTCAGTAGAGTATGGAGTAGAAAGAAGTCCCCCTTTATAACACCTTCTCCCCAGCCTATACCCCTTTCCATGAATAATGATCATAAGAGCTGGTAAGGCTTTTTCTAGATTTTAAAATATGAATTTACTTAGAGATAGCTAGAGAGTTACTTTCAAGTAAATGGCACTACATTATTATTATAACTTGCCCTTCTCCTGTTGATGATTAGAAAGACACACCTTCTCAAGTTTTGGCTATTGCAAATAAAGTTGAATTAAACATTCTTGTACAAATATTTGTATATATGAGCATTTCTGTAGGATAGACTGTTAGATGGAGATTTACTATTTTCTTTCTTTCATTCTTTTTTTTTTTTTTTTTTAATAGAGACAGGGTCTTGCTATGTTGTTTAGGCTGGTCTTGAATTCTGGGCCTCCAGCAATCCTACTGCCTGGGCTCCCAAAGTGCTTGGATTACAAGTGTGAGCTAGCATGGTCAGCCAAAATTTGCAATTTTCAAAGGGAAGGTATATTTTAAAGATTAGAACTGTCAGCTGGGCACGGTGGCTCACACCTGTAATCCCTGCACTTTGGGAGGCCAAAGTGGGTGGAGGTCAGGAGTTCAAGACCAGCCTGACCAACATGGTGAAACCCTGTCTATACTAAATACAAAAAATTAGCATGCCTGTAATCCCAGCTACTTGGGAAGCTGAGGCAGGAGAACTGCTTGAACCCAGGAGGCGGCGGTTTCAGTGAGCCAAGATTCCGCCATGTACTCCAGCCTGGGCAACAAGAGTAAAACTCCATCTCAAAAAAAAAAAAAAAAATGATAATAATTAGTACTGTCAAATTGCCCCTCTGGAAACACTGTACAAATTTACATTCCCGCCAGAATTATATGATTGTATAATATTTGTTTTGTGATCTATTTGGACTTAGACATTCTCAAGTTTTAATTTTGGCCAACCTTATGGTTGGCCAAACCATATAAAGAGGACCTCATTGCTATTTTAATGTGTATATTCCTGACTTCTAATAAGGTTAAGTATTGTCTCATTTCTTTCTTTTTTTTTTTTTTTGGTATTTTTTTTTCAGTGACTTGCCTATATATTATTCTCGAGAAATATTTGATTCTTTTTAGTTCTAATTACATTATTTTTAGTTGTAATTTTTTCGTTGTAATATATGCAATTATACATATTAGTCCTATAATATTGCAAATATTCAAATTTGCTGTAAGTAGATATTCAAAAGTGTATGACTATGCATAAAAAAAAATTTGGAAGGATTTATACCAAAAGGTTAACAGTTACTTCTAAGTGGAAGGATCATGGAGACCTGACTTTCTTTTTTATACCCTTCTGTGTTGCTGCTCTCATTCCCCCGTTGAACACTGATGTATATATTAATTTCATAAGTAGAAAAAGCCCCAATAAAGTGATTAGTGGCATAAAGGTGATAATGAAGGCTCTCAAGGCAATTCTAACAGAGGATTTCAAAAGGCACTTTGAGTAGTAGCTGTATCAACAGAGTAAGTCTCCTAAAATCAAAAGTGGAAGGAAACAACAGTCTCTTTTTGGATAAAAAATTGACAGTGCATGGTCATTAGAGAAATGCAAATAAAAACCACATTGAGATACCATTTCACACTAATTAGAATGGTGATCATTAAAAAATCAGGAGAAAACAGATGCTGGAGAGGATGTGGAGAAATAGGAATGCTTTTACACTGTTCTTGGGAGTGTAAATTGGTTCAACCACTGTAAAAGACAGTGTGGCGATTCCTCAAGGATCTAGAAATAGAAATATCATTTGACCCAGTAATCTCATTACTGGGTATATACCCAAAGGATTATAAATCATTCTATTATAAAGACACATATACATGTATATTCATTGTGGCACTGTTTACAATAGCAAAGACTTGAAACCAACCCAAATGCCCATCAACGATAAACTGGATAGAGAAAATGTGGTACATATACACCATGGAATACTATGCAGCCATAAAAAAGGATGAGTTCATGCCCTTGCAGGGACATGGACGAGTCTGGAAAGCATCATTCTCAGCAAACTGACACAAGAACAGAAAACTAAACACTGCATGTTCTTACTCATAAGTTGATGTTGAACAATGAGAACACATGGATACAGGGAGTGGGACATCACACACTGGGGTCTGTTGAGAGGTATGGAGCTAGGGGAGGGATAGCAGGGAGTTGGGAGATTGGGGAGGAATAACATTAGGAGAAATACCTAATGTAGGTGATGAGGGGATGGAGGCAGCAAACCAGCATCGCATGTGTATACCTATGTAACAATCCTGCAAGATCTGCACATGTACCCCAGAACTTAAAAGTAAAATTAAACAAAAATTTAAACATACAAAAAAACATTGACAGTGCAGTTCAAAATCAGAGGATTACTTTATAGCTGCCTCTTCAGCATCCAAGATTCTACCATTTTTAAACGATATAATTTTACTCTCCCAGCCCTTTCTCAAGTATTGCCAATCAACAGTAAGGGACATTGAAATATCTTGGCTATAACAGAAGCTTCTGGACAGAAATGTGTAAAGGCAAAGACAAAATGGCTTCTAAGCCACAAATCCCCTCAGAAACTCAACTAATTAACACATGCAAAGAAAGTGTATGTTGATCAGAAAGAAGATGAGAAGAATAGTCTGCTGGGGAAACACAGTTAAAGGAGAGTCACAGAGACCAGCACTGGCAGTGCCCATGTAAGAACTGCTGAGTATTTGGTCCTCCCAGCAGGGCTATGGCTAAGCAGGGAATGGGGCCTCAGGTTGCCTGGATGGGGAACACCTCTTGAGATCACCTCAAGTCATTAGTTCTAAGTAAATTTTGCAATATTAATTTGGCTTTCCACTGATAGAAGCGACAAGGGTGGGGAGAAGAGAATGTAGGGTGGAGGAAAGGTCACACCAAGTGGCAATAATGGCCCCTCAGATGCTAGGTTTTCAAAGATTGAACTGTCACTCTGGATGGGCCTAAAAGGTGGGTCCATTAACCCTATCCTTTAGACAGCCTGAACGGCTGCAGGCCAGACCCCAGGATGAGGGGAATACAAGAGGCCACCCGGGAAATCTGTGAGTAACCTGCCAGCCCCAGCAATCACCTCACCCTAAGAAAGTGCTTCCGTGCAAACTTTAACAGAAATTATCTCTACTTCTTACCAGTGCAATCCTAATTTAAAGTAAACTCTCAAGCCCTGAGCAGTTATGGGGCGCCCATGCAGCTGGCTGCCATTGCCTAGTGCCTCATCAGCAACTCTGAACACTATAGGACACAAATGTGAAAGACAGTAAGAAATGAGAATAAAGAAGAGGAAAGATAAATTTCCTGTGCCCCTGGCTTTTGTTTGTTCTCTGCTTACTTACCTACCCTGAATTATGATGCATTGTTACAGAGTGAGTGATTCTCGAGAAGACAGATTTAGCCTATGGACTAAATTCTTGAGAGTATTATTGTAGATTCCAGGACTTAACCATTTATATAAAGAAAAGCAATTTATATATCAAGAATTTCGGCACTTATAAGCCAGGGATAACTAACGTTATAATATATCACAGTAGCACAATAATCCTAAAATATACCATGCTTAGGTGTGTGTCTCTGACTAGGGAGTGCTTATTCAGTGCAATCCTAAATGCAAGCAGGCAAGCCCTCTCCACATTCAGGTTGGAAGAACGGAGGGCGGACATGCACGCTCTGTCATTTGGAGGCTGAAATTCAGAAAACATATAGAAATGGGAGAAAAGACACATCTGTCATGTCTTCCAAACTGAGCTGAGGACATCTGCAGCTACTGCCACCATCTCACTCTAGTACAACGGGAAAAACAGATGTAAAAATAGAAGTGATATATTCAACTATTAACAGTGAGGCAAAACTGAATATAGCAGTCTGCAGAAGCACTGACGTAGAACGGGAAATGGCTTCTTCTAGGGCAGGCTGTCTGCTTCGAGTGGACCACATGCCAATGAACTAAAGATGTTTCCACCATCCATGTCAGCCCTGAGTTTTTAATAAGGGATTAGGAGGAAGAGAAAAGCGAGAAGGTTACAAACCGACTGAGAGCAAGTAATACCCTCCTGACAGAAAACTGAAGAAGCCCATTTGTTCAGAAGAAAATGCCTCCCTGGGAGCTCCTCACTCGCCATGTGAATTATCTTATCTTTGTCAGATTAATGAAGAGACTGCACAGCTGTGTGCAGAACAGGTAAGAATTTTAATAACGAAAGTACTCGATGAGAGGACGAAGATAGCATAAAAAAGATGAGGAAGATTCTAGACCCAGAAAATCGCTACCCTGGTTCCTGTCAGTGTCACTGCTCCTCCACTTGGGGGATGCTGAGAGCCCGTTCAGCATATTCAGCAGGGCAATTCAGTAGAGAGTCTTTATCACTAATATCCATTTATGAGTGAATTGCTTAGATGGAGCTTTTTTGTTGTTGTTTGAAATATAATTCATGCATCATAAAACTCACTCTTGAAAGGTATATGCTTTAGTGTTTAGTATTATCCACAAGGTTGTCCAACCATTACGACTGATTCCAGAACATTTTCATCACCCTAAAGAGAAACTCCATACTCATTAGTTGTCACCTTCTGTCCCCTCCCAGCAACCATCAGTTGACTTCCTGTCTCTGTGGATTTACAATACCTATTCTGGATATTTCATAGAAAGAAAATCTTAATATGTAACCTCTTATGCCTGGCTTCCTTTACTTAGTAGTATGTTTTCAAGGTGCAGCCATGTCAGAGCATGAATCAGTACTTCATTCCTTTTAAAAAATAATTTATTATTTAACAATTTACCTATTTTAATGTAAAAAATTCAGTGCATTTAGTATACTCACAATGTTGTACAATCACCAACCTCTTTTCTAGTTTCAAAACGCTTCCATTACTCTAAAGTAAAACTCCCTACCCATTAGGCAGTTTTTCCCCATTCCTCCTCCCCCAGTCCATGGCAACCACCGATCTATACTCTGTGTCTATGTATTGATCTATTTCTGAGGATTTCATTTAAATGGAATCATATAATATGTAACCCTTGGTGTCTGGCTTCTTTCACTTCGCATAATGCTTTGGGGGTTCATCCATGTTGTAGTATGCATCAGCATTTCTTTTAATGGCTGAATAATATTCCATTGTAGGGATATACCACAATTTGTTTACCCGTCATCTGCTGATGAACATTGGGTTCTTTCCAATTTTTGGCTATTATGAATAATGCTGCTATGAACATTGACATACAAGCTTCTGTGGACACATGTTTTCATTTCTCTTGGGTATATACCTAGAAGTAGAACTGTGGGGTCATATGGTAACTCTGTATTTAACCTTCTGAGGCACTTCTAGACTGTCTTCGAAAGTGGCTGCACCATCTTATCTTTCTACCAGCAATGTATGTAAGTTCTAATTTCTCTGCATCCCTGACAATACTTGTTGTTGATTATAGCCATGCTAGTGGGTATGAAGTGGTCTCACTATTTGTTTTAAAATCAAAGTTATCCATATATATAGTTTTAAAAGATAAGGTTTAAGTATAAATGCCCAATCCCTCTACATTCCCATTTCCATGAGGCAAATACTTTAAATTCTTTATTGGTTTCTTCCGGTAATTATCTGATGTTTCTGGGAATATACTGCTTTCAAAAAACCAGTTTTAGGGTTGGGTATAGTGGCTCATGCCTGTAATCCCAGCACTCTGGGAGGCTGCGGTAGGCAGATTGCTTGAGCCCAGAAGTTTGAGACCAGCTTGGGCAACATGGCAAAACCCTGTCTCTACTAAAAATACAAAAATTAGCCAGGCATGGTGGTGTGTACCCGTAGTCCCAGATACTTGGGAGACTGAGGTAGGAGGATTAACTGAACCTGGGAGGCAGAGGTTGCAGTGAGCCAAGATGGCGCCACTGCACTCCAGCCAAGGCGACAGAGTAAGACCCTGTCTAAAACAAACAAACAAAAAGTCAATTTTAGATATTACCTCTTGAGTTCCAATTATAAGGATTTAGTTTTCTTATGTCCCCACAATGTGCAAATGCACATTCATTTTATCCTTCCTTCTTCGCAATATTATCATAATCTCCATTTTTGGTTAAATCAAGAATTGGCATTTATATTGTTATGACTATGCATTTATAGTCATGTGATGTACAAATATTATATTCACTTAATCATACTTTTCCCCCTTATATTCTAGAAGACCTAGAAGGGAAAATTTGCTTTACTTAAGAATTTTCCTCAGTTTAATATGTACCAATTAATAGTTCATCTTCAAATTCTGTAAGAAAATGAAAAATCTCTAGATATATTCAAACATACTGGACATTCTATTTCTTTCTTGTTTTTCTTTTGTTTAGCATGTATTCAGAACTTGATTAGCATTTGTTGAATGAATGAACGGAAATATCTAGGTATAGGCCAAAGATTTCTAGAGTCAGAAGAAAATTTAGAGATTACTTCCTCCCCACCATGATCCCTTTCTGGTTCAAAGCAGTAATGTAGTTTAGAGGTGAGGTATCAGAGGCCCTGAGAGGTTACCTGACTTCACAACATGATAGCAAATTTTCAGGGGGAGCAGGGACTGAAACTCTAGTTTCCTAGGTCTTAGAGCCCCTCCTCTGTGTCAGGTTGCTCCCACAGAGAACAAAAGTCATTTATCCTGAAGGGGATGTAGACTTGGGATATTTATGCAATTTCCTGAAACTCAAAAATTCATAGCAGGTGCTAAGAATCCAAATGAAAGAGCACAAAACAGTATCATCAAAATGTGAAAACCTTCTTAGTGAACTTTGCTGTATTTAGTAATCTCAAAGTTGTGATCAGTCAGGATCTATGAAATCCAATCCTGCCACATGAAGTTACTCTGAGAATCACAATTACAACTCGAACTAGGGCATTCCCAAGGCTAGTTTCTTCTAAATGTAGTCCCATGCCCAAGCAGCGTATTTCCACATGACTGTTCTGTGGCAGGCAAGAGTTGTTTTTGTCTGGTCAGCACCCACTTCCCCATCCTCTGACATGAGTTCTTCGGATTAGTATCTGAAACCAGGGACAGGGACATGACATGAGGCACAGTGTGGGTGGGGAGTGGACCCACATGAGCTCAGAGCCCACTATCAGGAAAGCAGAGCTGACAGGGAGGGAGCCAGTGAGCAAGTGACCTGACTTGCCTGGTTGACACAGTTTAGCCTCTGCATTCTGCTCTATCTTCACACTTTCCAATTATATGCACCAACTAAATCCTTTTTCCTGCATAAGCCTGTTGGAGTTGTGCTTCTGGTGCTTACAACCCAAAGGAGTAGTGACTAACATGGACACTGAGAATAGGGGCTGAGCCACTTCTATGCATCCATATAGGTCTTTGAGGACCCCCTCATTTCACTTTTAGCAGGAGATGAATAGAGTCTTCACACTTCAGGTCAGGACTTAAGTGTTAGTCTAATGGAGGATCGATTTCAGAACTAAGAATCCCCTCAAATTCAGGTTCTTGTCCTTGACAAAACAGAAAATAAACTAATAGTTTCAGAAATGACTAAATATGAAAAGAATAGCAACACCAAGCACACTTTATCAAATACCTGGTAAAGCACATTTTGAAAGGCAACCAAGATGTTAATTTCAGGTCATATAAGCATTTCTTGCACTTGAATATTTTTCAAAGTACATTCACATCTAAAACTTCATCAGATCCCCTCAGCCTTCTTTTTTGATAATGACCCACATTTTAAAGTCGCTTCTAAGCATAAAAACAAACCAAAAAATTTTTATAAATAATTATCTATCAATTTCTTCTAAATAAAAACCCCAAAATGTTTACTCTTCCTCAGCTCTAGTTTACTCACTTTTCTAGTGAGCTTTTCTGAATTCTAACACTACACAAACAATTTCTATTTCTCTAGCTTTCGGGAAACCATGAGTCTTTTTTCTAACTTGTTTCCTTTTCATTCTTGCTCTGTAACCATGGCTTGTCCACTTAGCACACTTGTCCTTAGCACAGTGTCTTACACAGAAAATGTCTGTGTGGAGTCCATAGGCCTAATATGAATCTCCACCTTTGTCACCTACCGGCTATGTGATTCTGTACAAGTTTTTTCTTCTGTAAAATGGAAATAATATCTGTCTCATAGAATTGTTTAAAGATTAAATGAGGTGTAAGCAAAAGGGACACAGCAAGCAGGCAGTAAATGCTACCATTTGCTGGTTAAAGAATGATCTCTTCTAACAGCGCTCCTTGCTGTTCATTTCACATGAGAGGCTTGTAAGACACAGCTATCTGTTCACTGTCTAGAACCTAAGCCCCATGAGGGCAGAGACTTTGCCTTATTTATTGCTATATCCCCAGCACCTATCATATGACTGGGACATGAATGACTGAATAAATGAATGAATATAGGTAATACAAGTATAATTTTACTGGTATTCTGATCTTATGGGTGAGGAAACTGTCTCCGAGAGGTCAAGTTGCTTGCAGAAAGTCCCGCAGAGTTAGAGTGGGATTAAAACACAGTTCTCCTGCCTGGCTGTTCTTCTTTTTTACCATATCACCTACTAGGCCTTTATCTTATTATCCAAAAATTTAGGTGCAGTATCTAATTAGTTACCAAGCAACAATTTTCAAGGGCTAAAAATGATTTTTAAACTTTAAAACTTACCGTGGTATCCACAGCCTTGACTTTCTCCGTGGGAATGTGCTTTGGTTCAGGTTCTGTCTGTGACAGCACCACACATCCCTCAGCGCCTAAGGTAACGATTACCACCTGGCAGCCCCTTTTCAAGAGCACTAATGCAGCCTCCCCAGCATCTGCAGCACTGCCCACTGTGAGGCCAGTTAAAATCTCAGCCTGGAATACACAAAAGTCAACAGAAACAGTGGAGAAAATAAGTAACCTGGATCCACTTCCAGATTTGTTTTTCTAGAAAATGTCTCCCTTCTTTTTCATAACAACCAATGCAATGGGAACCTTGATGGATGTCGGTACAGTAAAATGAATAAAGCAATACCAATGACAACAAAAACTATAAAAGACATCCTTGGGACAACAGGGGAAATTTGAATGTGGCTTGGATATTAGATGATAGCATAGAATTACTGACAATTTTCTTAGGTGTGATAAAAGTATTGTGGTTCCTCTTAGGAGACATATGCCAAAGTATTTAGGGGTGAAGGATCATTCTGTCTATAACTTACTCTCAACAACAACAACAAAAAAATACTTTTTTCACTTACTTTTCATCAAAAACAAAGCTAAATACATACAGGGAGAGGAGGCGCAAATACACCAAAATGTTATCAAATGTTTAGGTGAAAGAGCGTTCATCAGCTTTTCTGCACGTATAATAATTTTAACAAAGAGTTAGGGGCAACAAAGAGA